>NC_079893.1:5783567-5907846 GCF_024868665.1 Triplophysa rosa
ACATGCAGTCCGCTTGGAGCACAACTACAGCTCCAAGTCTGGTAGCTCTCACTCAACACAGAAACATCTAAAGGGCATAAAGCTAGAGAACCGCTTCCTTAAAAACGCAGCTGTAATTCCTGAGTTTTGCCCAGAGCTTCCAAAGCCTCACACCCCAGCCCATCTGGTGCACACCAGCCCTGAGGAACCTCTTTTAATCCACGGGAACAGCACAGAAGACCATCAAAGAATGTCTGGTGCTGTGGTGGATTCTATGTTAAAGAAATCCTCTGGCAAGCCTCATACCTACAGCCTAAAGTTTGGGCTCCGTGTGAAGCAACGCCTCTGGAGAACTCTAAACTGCCCCACCATGCTTGAAGAAGAGCAGCCTGATGGACTCATCCGAGTTAAAGAGATGTTCTCCAGACCAAGCTAAACAGATCTGCCCCACGTATAAAGTGTGGACATTAGTGGTGAACCCCTGCCATACGCAGCACAGAGGAAGAGCCAAATGAAGGAAGGGTGAGAGAAAAATTAAGAAAATAAGAAACAGGCAAATAAACAAAATGAGTTTCTTTATTAATAATTTGTTGTTTAATAAATGCATCAAAGGGAGAGTTCACCCAAGTTGTTCCAAACCTTGACAACAAAGAAAAATATGAACAAATGTTTGTTTTCCTAAAATCTTCCTAAAGNTTGTTCAGCAGCTATAGCTAAATTCGGTTATGTATGTGGCATGCAATGTATAAAGTAACTGTGATGAAGAAGGCAGGGAATTGACGAGGAGGAGGGACAAATTGTCATTGTTAAGCAGTGTATTTAAGGGTTTATTGCCAGTGCAATTGATTTTGATATTTTGAGCATTGTTTGTTGATTAGCTGAATACTTTTGTGGATATTTACCTGTTGTGTTTGATTGTACGTGTTGAGGAGAAAAAGTGAGAAATTATGTCATTGTTTGCATACCTGTTGAAGAACTATGAAAGAAAAGTGTATATTATTTTAATGTTTAAAAACAGTAATTTTGACATATAAACACTGGGACAATGGCATGAATGCTTCTTTTGCCTTCATCGGGCGTTCCCCAAAGTGCACGATGTCACATGAAAACTATGGATATCTTCTTTAAAAGCAGATTACAATTCAATACTTGCCCACTGCCACTACTTTCTTTTGCATTTTTACAGAAATAAAATAAAATGCAGTTCAACGGACAATATAGACAACGACGCTCAAGTTATTAAGTGTGCGTCTGCTCTATGATACAGGCTGAAGAGACAGCACAGAGCATCAAGGTCAATGTGACCATGAGGTCGCGTATCACCAAAATTCTCCGGTCATTGTTTTTATTCCAGTGATGAGAAAAATCTGAAGGCCGTCCGTCATTATACGGATTAATTGAGGGCAGTTTGTAATTCCCCTTTTTGAGTTGGTAGCATCCAAACATTTCCTTCAGAGAGCGACGGCGACTAGCGTCATTTTGGATAAACCTAACTTTCAGTGAGTGGAAAAAACGTCTTCTGCTCTTCTCCGTTCATGACCAACAGCAGCTTAAAGTTACTATGGAAGTGAATAAACGAATGATTACAAAACAGCGTTACAAGCACCTGTCATTGTTACTGACTGGACATGTTTAAACATTTGTCTGTAATTAGTATTTTATGTCTGACAACAGAAACATTAAATATGTAAACGACTTCGCTTTATTGGGTATTCATTATAAAACAGTAGTTCAGAAGCAATGCGTTACATAGCATGAGTCACAAACATGCTAATGTGCACGTAACATCACCTTGCACACAAGTGACGGGTAAAAAATGATTATGACAGATTTTTTACAAGCCTGTCAAATCTTGGTTCCTACACGTTTACTATAGTAACACCATGGTAAACAGTAAGGACAGAAAGTTACAATACTCGTCAGAAAGAATGCGCTGCACTTGATGCAGTCGCTCTTTACAATGAAACCGTTTATCCTCGGACCTGTGATCTTTTAAGCGGAGTGTAAACCTTTCCTCTTTCTTTAGGACTGTCTGAAGATCCGCCGCACATGTGCAGCGTGACATCGCCCAAACACGCAGTAAAATCAACATATTTGACAAAGAATCTTGCGGTTTTGTTGTGCCATTGTTTGGGGGATTATTACAGATGCTGTTCACGTTTACTCACTGAAGACAACCCACTGTGCTTACGTGTATACTCGCCAAGATAGGCATTATAACGTGTGTATCTGAACATTTATGTGTAATAAGTTATTAAAAATAACTCAATCTGACCCTTGTTGTGAGCAGACTGTGTCCCGTGTGCGTGCATTGCCTCAGTGCACTGACTGAAGATGGTCTTTTGAGAGGACGGAGTACTTGATGCTTTAAAATGGTTTGTATTTGTGAATTGGCATGACTTAAAATAACGTGCAAATGCCTATTCCGGAACATTTGTGGGTTCTGTATATGTACAGCTCAGGCCAGTCTCCTCAAAGGTTAGTGAATTTTACTGCACAACAACTATTTTTATGTTTAAGCTAAACGATATAAATCACACACTTTTAACATGGGGACAATGGCAGATATGCTTCTTCTGCCTGTCATCGGGGCGTTCCCCAGAGTGCACGATGTCACATGAAAACTATGGATATCTTCTTTAAAAGCAGATTACAATTCAATACTTGCCCACTGCCACTACTTTCTTTTGCATTTTTACAGAAATAAAATAAAATGCAGTTCAACGGACAATATAGACAACGGACGCTCAAGTTATTAAGTGTGCGTCTGCTCTATGATACAGGCTGAAGATTGACAGCACAGAGCATCAGAGGTCATGTGACCTGAGGTCGCGTTCACCTAAAATTCTCCGTCATTGACAGATTTTTATTCCAGTGATGGAAAAATCTGAAGGCCGTCCGTCATTATGACGGATTAGATTGAGGGCAGTTTGTAATTCCCCTTTTTGTTGAGTTGGTAGCATCCAAACATTTCCTTCAGAGAGCGACGGCGACTAGCGTCATTTTGGATAAACCTTAACTTTCAGTGAGTGGAAAAACGTCTGTCTGCATCTTCTCCGTTCATGACCAAACAGCAGCTTAAAGTTACATGGAAGTAGATAAACGAATGATTACAAAACAGATATGTATAAATTGTTGGGAAGATCCCCTCACTGTCAAATCCCTAGTAAGTATTACTGCGTGCATGATTATTAGGCACCTTGATTTTCATTATATTTGACCAATTCCTAACCCCATCAATCTTAATAATTACTATTTATTGGGTATATAATCATTTATAAGAGATATATAAGGGTTAGAAAAGGCTTGAAGTGGAAAATACTTTATATTAAGGTGTGCAGAATTATTAGGCACTATTTATTTTACAGGTAGAATGAGTTAAAAAAGATCTTTAATATACACCCAAAAGTCAAAACATATTAAATGCCAGAGAAGAATGCAGCAATGCAATACTCGAAATTGCAACATTGAGGCGTGACCAATGGAGTAGCAAAATGCTTTCAGCATTCAGGCAAAAATGTCCTAGAAAAAAAGATACAGTTTAACTGCAAAGTAATGAAAAAATAAGATGATTAAGTTAAGATAATTTTAAGATCCGAAAGCAATGATGACTTTTTTTTACATTACCTTTTTGCATTTAACAGACGCTTTTATCCAAAGCAACTTACAGTGCATTACAAGCTCATTTCTATTTTCTCTGTATACGCGTTTCCTGGGAATTGAACCCAAAACCTTTGGCGCAATTAACGCAGCGCTCTAACCACTGAGCTACAGGAACATAAAAGTAAATCATAAATGACAAAATAAGAATAAATAAGCAAGTTATGAGCAATAGCATAAATAAATACAATAGATGAAACATGCATATGAAATAAAAAATACTATTAAGGTATTTCAGGTTGTTCTACAGTGGTTTTCTGGGACGAAAATTGAATCAAATTTATAACAAAACTGCATAGTCTTCAAATTAAATATAGATTAATCCTCATTAAAGTTACAGATATGTATCAATCAAGAGCGATTTTGTCCTTTGTTAATATTAAAAAGGCAGCAGGTTTATACAGCGCTGTCACTTTAAGAGCTACACAAGAGTTGTCAAAACTTGGTGGGAAAATTTCTTCACCTTTGAATCCAAATCCCCAGTTAGTATTACAGTGTATTAATTCCAGTGGTTACGAAAGCTTGTTAATCATTAAAGGATGTAAAATAAGCCATAATGCATGCATTGTAATGCAGACATCCTTATGATGTATTTTTAATGGGTTCATAGAAAACGTAATCCAAAATTTGTTGTATACAAAAGTCATTTTATAACTCATTATTCTTTAATTCACTTTCAGGTGATATTAAGTTATACATTTAAATGAACATCAAGATTAGAGACAATAACCCAGTTTATCTTAAAAAATTCCAAGAAGCCACGTGATTGGCCTAGCCGTGTTGTTTATTTCACTTTCAGGTGACATCACTTGCTGTTTACATTTAAATTAACCTTAAGGTTATATAATAACTTTGTTTATATTTGACAATTCTAAGCAGCCACGTGATTGGCTGAACAGTCGTTTCGTTGGTAGCAACCACACTCAAACCCCCAAAGCACCCTGAAGAAAGAGCACACAGGATCTTCTCTGAGATACCACGACTCTATATACTACTATACTACTACTACAATCACTACTCTTCTCTGAGATACCACGACTCTATATACTACTATACTACTACTACAATCACTACTCTTCTCTGAGCAATTCACTTTCAACACCATGAAGGTATGTTAATCCAACCTTGTGGTAACATAAAAAAAACATTAAGGCATTTAAAAAAATGCTAAATCTCCTTGATCAATCTGTACTCAATCTGTCACTTCACTTTTAAAGCGAAGTGCAGATGGTAGCTTCTCTGGTCCAGGCTATAACCTGAGAAAGACCAGGAAACCTTCAAGCCCTCTGAAGGATCCCAACCTGTCTGACAACCTTGCAGTGAAAGCACATGCAGTCAGCTTGGAGCACAACTACAGCTCCAAGTCTGGTAGTTCTCACTCGTCACATAAACAACTGAAGGCCATACAGCTAGAGAACCACTTCTTCACAAACGCAGCAGTAATTCCTGAGTTTTGCCCAGAATTTACAAACACTCACACCCCAGCCCATCTGGTCCCTGAGGAACCTCTTTTAATCCACGGGAACAGCACAGAAGACCATCAGAGAATTTCTCGTGCTGTGGTGGATTCTATGTTAAAGAAATCCTCTGGCAAGCCTCATACCTACAGCATAAAGTTAGGGCTTCGTGTGAAGCAACGCCTCTGGCAAACTCTGAACTGCCCCACCATGCTTGAAGAAGAGCAGCCTGATGGACTCATCCGAGTTAAAGAGATGTTCTCCAGACCAAGCCTAAACAGATCTGCCCCACGTATAAATGTGGACATTAGTGGTGAACCCCTGCCATACGCAGCACAGAGGAAGAGGACCTGCCTGTGACATCCATGCAGAGCCTAGATTATAAATACTGTCTATATTGTACATAGTTCTTCATTAAATGTTTGCTACGAATAACTATCAATCTGTCTTTTATATTAGCCTAGTTTAGTTTATTGTGCATAGTTCTTGAATAAATGTTTGCTACGTATAACTATCAATCTGTCTTTTTATATTACTTTATGTTATTGTACATAGTTCTTGAATAAATGTTTGCTACTTCTTACAATGAATCTGTCTTATTTGTATTCAACTTAATTCCTACAATTTCATATAAGTATGACCTTACTATTCGTTCGCAAATTTGATCAAAGAATATTTAAAACCAATAAAATCACTTTACAAATACATTGAACGGAGTGAAGTAGCTCCCGTAAAATGTGTATTTAGGGAAGATAGATGTACTGTAAATATTTGTTTGTCCCTCTAATTCAATAAAACCCAGAAATTTAGGGCTGCCTAAAAAACACAAAAACCTTGAATTAGAAGTGTATTGTGATTGTCAAAACATCTGATAACAAATTAATTACTTTCATTAATATTAGGCGAACTGTCTATTTAAATTTTGAGCACAGACCAAATGAAAGAAAGTAAAAAAATATTTAAGAAATAAAGAAACAGGCAAATAAACAAAATGAGTTTCTTTATTATAATTTGTTGTTAAATAATGCATCAAAGGGAGAGTTCACCTAAGTTGTTCCAAACCTTGACAACAAAGAAAAATATGAACAAATGTTTGTTTTCCTAAAATCTTCCTAAAGAAATCTTGGTTCCTACACGTTTACTATAGTAACACCATGGTAAACAGTAAGGACAGAAAGTTACAATACTCGTCAGAAAGAATGCGCTGCACTTGATGCAGTCGCTCTTTACAATGAAACCGTTTATCCTCGGACCTGTGATCTTTTAAGCGGAATGTAAACCTTTCCTCTTTCTTTAGGACTGTCTGAAGATCCGCCGCACATGTGCAGCGTGACATCGCCCAAACACGCAGTAAAATCAACATATTTGACAAAGAATCTTGCGGTTTTGTTGTGCCATTGTTTGGGGGATTATTACAGATGCTGTTCACGTTTACTCACTGAAGACAACCGACTGTGCTTACGTGTATACTCGCCAAGATAGGCATTATAACGTGTGTATCTGAACATTTATGTGTAATAAGTTAATAAAAATAACTCAATCTGACCCTTGTTGCGAGCAGGCGACTGTGTCCCGTGTGCGCGTGCATTGCCTCAGTGCACTGACTGAAGATGGTCTTTTGAGAGGACGGAGTACTTGATGCTTTAAAATGGTTTGTATTTGTGAATTGGCATGACTTAAAATAATGTGCAAATGCCTATTCCGGAACATTTGTGGGTTCTGTTCTCAACTATTTGTTGTTTAAGCTAAACGATATAAATCACACACTTTTAACATGGGGACAATGGCAGATATGCTTCTTTTGCCTGTCATCGGGGCGTTCCCCAAAGTGCACGATGTCAGTTCTTGAATAAATGTTTGCTACTTATTACTATAAATCTGTCTTTTTATATTACTTTATTTTATAACAACTTCATGACTATGACTGTACTACTTGTTGGCAAATTTATTTAAAAACAATAAAATCACTTTACAAATATATTGAACTGAGTAGCTTGAAGTTGCTTGCCATAAAATGTTTATTTAGGTAAGATAGCATCAAAATGTTCGACGTCTTTCCCAGGTTATAAACCCCTGTATACAAGTCATCGAAGCGTGAAAAAAAAAACAAGCTCTGATTTTCTCTGAAGTCCACTTAGAAAACCAGTCAATGTTTTATGCACCAAAAACGTTCAGTAGTTTTACATAATATTTCTCAACCTCTCTCTGATAAATGCTAGTCACCGTCTGCATGCACTGAATGCATCCGTATGGCGTGGCAGTAGGGCTACTCGATTATGACAAAAATCATAATCACGGTTATTTTGGCCAATATTGAGATCCCGATTATTCAACACGATTACTCACTAACTTTTGAAACAACACGGATAAATAAAAAAACTTGGCTTTTAACCTGTAAATTCTTGCTAAATGGAATGCGGCACAATAATCGTTTTACCCCGATTATTTTGTTTTTGTTATTGTGGAAGACCAAAATTGACGATTGCGATTCATTTTCGATTAATTGCACAGAACTACCTGGCAGTCAACAGAGTACACTTTGAAAGGCTAGAACCCTCAACTGTGCACATGGCACGGCACAAAACAAAGGCAGCGAAAACAATCTTCCTCAATCATTTAAAATAAAAGCTCTAGCGCAGCATTGCAGTGTGTTTACACAGTGAAAAAACTCTATTTTAAAACACTGAGAACATTTTATTTTCTACAATAAACAGCCTGTGTGTAGCTGTATGGGTTTTATCATATGTCAAACACACCTTGGTGAGCAGTAAGACTCTTTTCTGCAGCCGACGGACCAGCGAGTCCTGGTTCTCTCGTTTCTTCTGCTCCTCTTGAGCTTTGGCACGCAGTTGAGAAATCTCGGGTAGCAGTTCGGCACGGGCCTTCTCGACTGAGCGAATGCTGAGAGACATATAGATAAACAAGATTACGATGGAGCACCCCCAGGGAGAACACAAAGAAACGCATCTTCGTTATCTTGGAAGGTCATTTTCATACAACATAAAAGCAGCTGTCGGTTTCTCAGCAGCAACAAGGTCCGAAAACACCTTCTTTGTTGTAAAGCCATTTTGGGAAAAGAGAGCGCGCAATAAACAATCGACCCTTCGCATGCAGTTTGATTGACAGGCGATCTGACCAATCATAATGCCGATATTATGTGCCCCGTGACTGACCGCCATTTTGTCCGACAAACAAACCAGTCTGACAAACCTGCCGTAGCAGAGCTTTGGCGATTAATATGAAAAAATAACTTTTTAATTATTGTAATAGTAATACACCCAGCTTTAATGGACGTTCACACTATAATGATAAACGATAACTAAGTTATAACTTTTAAAAAGCATTCTAAATAAAGGAGAACAGCAGAGTCCACATCACAACTATACCAATACAGATACTAGACACGATATTGTCCAAATCATTAATGTACGAATTACAGAAAGTATTATTACAGGAAGTAGTGTTTTAAGGCAGAATATAATACTTATTGATATATTAGCATGCAAGCTGGCAAGATATGCTTTGCGCCCCTATGATGTGATGAGCGCACCTTCAGCCTTCAGAGAGAGAGCAGCATTTGCAGTGAAGGAAAGATGTTTTCAGCAATGAAGTCATAAAGCAACAGCTGTACGGTGTTTGTTGTATTCAACGCTAATATTTAAAAGTTTACTTATCACAAAGAAGGATCACGGCCGACCAAAACTCTGCCCGAAGTTACTCGCTCTATAAAATTGTCATTACTACAAATTTCAGAGTAAATATAAACACTTAATACACCACATTTAGGTTAGCTACATCCATTTGGGTGACAGTAGTAGCCTACTGCCTCACGCAAGTTTAGAATTAACGTAACGTTTTCGTCTGTATTTCGTTTCAAACACAATGCAAAGTAGATCTGACTGTATGGGACTAAAAATCTCTAACGTAAATCCTATATTCATTGTAATTGTATTAGTGATGTGCAGAATACAAAATCTTGATGTTATTGATCCTAAAGGGATACTTCACCCGAAAAAGAAAATTCTGTCTTCATTTACTCATCCTCGAGTTGTTCCAAATCTGTATACACTTCTTTGTTCTGAAGAACACAGAGAAAGATATTTGGAAGAATGCTTGTAACCAAAGAGCTCTTGGCCACCATTGACTACCATAGTAAGATTTTTTGGGAAATTTCTTTGTTCTGTTAAAGAAGTAATTTTCAAGAATGTAGGAAAGCAAACAGTTCTGGGGAACTTTTGACTACCACTGTCACTTTTCCTACTACGGTAGTCAATGCCGAGAACTGTTTGGTTACAAGACAACAACTCGGGGGTGAGTAAATGATGACAGAATTTTTATTTTGGGGTGAACTGTCCCTTAAATTATCTTAATGATCTGAAGAATAACAAATCCTAGATGGCAGGAGAAATGAGATTAGGACGTCAATTTCTTTCAAAACAGTTACCCATAAATAAAAATATATTCGTCTCAATAATTCCGAGAGCTAGGCATTTTTACACATTTGGTGGCACTGGTGTTCAAAATTGGTCACTTTATAACTTTTATGAAAGCTGGGTGCTGCCTTAGAAGTCAACTGCCTATTAAGCAATGGGCAGCAATGTAGCTCACTAGATTTTCAATAGACATTACGACATAACACCATATGCCAGAGGTACTAATTTGAAAACCGCAAACATATTGTCATGAGTGAGCGTGCAAATGCCACTGTTTATTCTTGTGTGAACGTGTCTGCTTGAGATAAAGGGTGAGAGATGTTTGATACAGATCAGCTCTGACTGGGAAAGCGCTTTTCCACTTGACCTTACAGAGAGAGAGAAATTACCCACAGCACGAGTTCAATTCCATCAAATGTGCTGGAAAAGGATGTGTGTGTCTTCTTGTATCTGATGGATTAAAGTGTGAGCGAGTATTAAGGCTGTGTACGTGTGGAAGTAATTGGGCTTTCTGGAGGTAGTTGACAAGGGAAATTTGTTTGTGGGTGGAGGGCGGGCGAATGTGTGTGTGTCCTCCTAGCTAAATTGATTAACTCCTCTCATCTCCTCCAGATGCTAACTATTCAGCCCAATTTAAGCTTTAATGAAAATCATCATATCCTGCCGTGCAGGGTCAATAAGACAATAATGCACAATCTAATCACAAAACCATACTCTCCTATCTCCTATCAGTCTGACCCCGGCACATACCGAGACTTATTATGTAAATTGCCTCTATTTGTTAGCGAATAGGGTAATTGATTTAGTTGGCCCAGGCGTTCTCCACGCTGAAGGAGTATATTCAATAAAGTAACATATAAACATATAGATGAAGAAATGTACATTTAAACATGAATTAGACAAATCCGAATCACAAATCCAAATGCACTTCAAATATACTTTAGCCAACATGGTTTCTGTCATTTCAGTTAGTTTTTGTTAGTGTATAGTTTTTTTGTATTAATTTGGTTTCTTAGTTAGTTATAAGATGCTACAAAAAGGGGCGTGGTAACATGATTTCTTTGTTTACGATTGAGTCATCGGGAATATGGGCGGGACCTTGATACCGCAGCTTCACCTCGCGCTCACTACAGCAGACTCTGGTTCCAAATGACATCATCCTCACCATATCTCAGACATTTTGGCTTCGTTTTTCTACAGTTGAAGTGAATGAGGACTCGATGTCCATCTTTTTTACGGTCCACGGTCTAAAATCTGTTTCTGCAGTCACCCCATTGCTCTACACCGATGACATTCAAAAGGCTGCCAAATAAATGTAAACAATTGGTTGAAGTTTGGCAATAGCAATAAACAACGTCAGCGTTTCCATTCCAACGAACAAACATATAGATAAAAAAAATGTTTTAAATGTTTTGCAGTGTTTCTGCCAAATGTAAATAAATGTTTTTTTAAAGAAATGAAAATCAGTTCTGTTTAAAATCCCAGACTTCCTAAATCCACTAGATTACTCTCAAAGCAATCTGCCTTAGATCTCACATCGATAGTGCTGGAAAGGACAAGACAGCCCAAACTTCATCCAGACAGAACTTGAGCAGACTCATTACTTTGCGAAGCTGTTTTAGACGACATCATAGTTCATAATTAGCCCGATCTCAATACTCAGCTCATTAGCGAGATGTGATATTGTCAGAGTTTCGTTTGACTCGACTGCTCAAGTGATGAGTGGTGCAGCGCCGTCACACACCAGCTCCCGTCGACCAATTACCATCTGACAATTAGAGTGGAGGATAGACCAGAGAAAGACAGAAAGAGCATCAAAGAGATGGCTAATATTGGCCAAAGAAACTCAAGAAAAGAGCCCATTACTGCTTTTGGAAGTACGGAACGAGATGAAAAGAGAACCACATTAGAAAGCTTGTCAAATAATGACATTTTTAAGAACAAAAACAGACACCGTCCCAGAGACTGGCGTGTGAGAGAGACAGTCCCGATCCGTCGGACGAGGGACAGATCATACGCTCTGGAGCAAAGCTGTCGCTCGTAAGTGAAGGTTCAATCGAGACTGTCCGTCTCGATTTTTTCAGGGGATGTCAAATCGTACAAACTGCACAATGACAGCGCGGCTCGACTATATCAAATATTTCATCAGGCATCGATTCGGCTCGTACCTCCAATCAAACTGTTAATATAAAAGAAATAACTTTGGAATTGCGGTGTAAAAGTTTTAGGTTTAGCTATGGGCAACTTTCCTAAATCAAGTGAGTGGTGTTAAGTGGCCCAGGATTCACGACCAAAGTCAGTGGTCCGTGTCTTTTACCGTGTATGTGTGTGTGTGTGTGTGTGTGTGTTACCTGCTGTTGAGTGTGTAGTTCTGCTGTTTCAGGGTTAGTTCTCGCTGCTGAATCTGTATCACTTCCCTGGATAAATCCTCAGGTTTCCTGAAAAAAAGAATATGCTTCTATTATTATAAAAACAAACAGGATTCAAAAAGAGGCAAACCATGAAAAAACATAGATCATCCACCTCATAAGGGTCAAACTAAATTACTCCTAAACCGGTTTTATTTTGTTTACTTCATATGAGCGGGCATATCTACTGTAGGTCCCGTTTAAGAAAATGGTATCGGATTGGTACATGGATTCAAGCACTCGCCAATACTGATACCAGAATTGTATGTGGTATCGGTGGCATTTCCGATACTAGTATCGGTATCAGAACAACCATACTTGCAACGTAATAGTACCGGAAAGGATGGAATCTCTGACCCAGATCGTTTGTTTGCTGAAATATGCTGTGATTGTCGCCAACTGGCAACCGAGCTGTCGAAATACACTGGCGGGTAAATAGTCAGTGGGCGGGGTCACATGAACCAAATCAAAAACAGACATTGTGGCACGGAACACACATTTCAGAGTAGTATAACTGGCTACAGCATTTTTTTTTTTGGCCAAACCAATATATGAACTTAATATGTTCGTAGACATTTAGAAAACATGCTAAGGTATTGTTTTGATTTAATACAGTATATTATTATAGACAGCACCTTTAAGTGGTTAGAAGTCAGATGACATTTCATGCAAAATCATAACCATTTTATGTACTTGCTCAATAACCGATATTATTTTATTTAGTTTATTTTGAACCAAAAGTCACTATTGAAGCTTTAAAGGGACAGTTCATCCAAAAACGTCAATGTCATGAATTACTCACCCTCTAGTTGTTCAAAACCTGACTAAATTTCTTTGTTCAGTTGAACGAACACAAAGAATGATATTAGGAGGAATGTTAGCAACTGACAGTTCTGGGGCACCATTGACTACCATAGTAGAAAACAATAAAATGCTAGTCAAAGGTGCCCCAGAACTGTTTGCTTCTTAAATTCCTCTAAATATCTTCTTTTGTGTTCAACAGAACAAAATAATACAATTTATTTTTTATTTTATGGTAGTCAATGGTGCCCCAGAACTGTCAGTTGCTAACATTCTTCCAAATATCTTTCTTTGTGTTCAGATGAAAAAATAAATTTATACAGGCTTGGAACAACTTGAGGGTGATTAATTCATGACAGAATTTTCATTTTTGGGTAACCTGTCCCTTTAATACCCTGAGTTTTTGTGGTTGCGTTTTATTTATAAAAATGATATATAAAATCATATAAAAAATAAAATAACTATACCCAAATAAGTAACAACCTAAATGACACTATTACTCAATAGGGAACACACAAAATTGTGAAAGACCACAAACTTTAACAGCATTCTCTAAAGAAACCATTAGCACCTTCTAATGAAACCTGAATTCATGATGTACTTAAAGTTAGAAGCTGTTCTCTAATAAAGATAAAGACAATTTCTCAAGCCTAAAGCTTTAAACTTCCTCTTTCCTAATTGCAAGTAAAATGGTTTCTCCAAAACTGCGTCTCTGACTTTCCTTTATTGCTTTGTTTTCAAAACATGTCTGTGTTACAACAACCTTTTGCAAGAGCACATTATTGGCTTTTCCAAGCATTTGGTCACCCACAATAAGCCATTTTGTTCTAGTTTTTTGTTTGTGGTTATGTAAAGTATGGCTGTAATGTAGTACTTAATGGAAAAGGTAAATACAAGTTGCAATTCTTTCATTTGTGAAATATGCTCTCACTGTATTCTTAATCAAAGTAAAAAATTACCAACTTATACAATAAATAAATTAAGACAATATGATGAGCACAATATACCTAAATGCAAGAAATAATTGAACATGATTTAGGGCAAATATATAAAAACACAAACTAACATGACTCAATACTGGTAATATGTTTATCTGACTCTCATGTCAGCCTCATTAAATATTATTTGCTTATAAGCCACAAATCCGCGTATACTGCCTAAGTCATATAACAACAATAATTTGCTTTGTAAGCACTCAACAAAAAACTTTTCCACTCCCATTGGAAGCAACTTAAAATCAGTTAAAAATCTGTTACATTAGGCTCCATTGTATTAATGTTGTTATTCTCTTTAAGCATTCTCATAAAAGCAAACTTTAAAACAATTATGCAAATTTGGTTTGCAAAATGTTATGTTGTGCTTGCTGGAAGTACTCGGAGCACAAAAAAGTGGCAATATATATTCAAACTGCATAATTTACATTTATAACGCAAACAGCTAACTGACTGGGTCATGCTTCAAATGATCATAGTGCATGTTAAATTACATTTGCCGTCGTTGATTTGCATAATTAACGGAGCTGTCAGGATCAAACAAAAGGCTCATGAACTTTATCACGCCTACAGACGGAAAGGCTCTGAATGCATTCACTCGCGTTAGGCGATTTTGAAAAAATGTGTGAAGAATGCGCTACATTTTACAGCTGACGCCTTTGTTCTGTATTCAAGATTAAAGCTAATTCTGAAGACGACTGGTTAGGTGCTCAAACAAAGGCGAAATGGCCGCCGCGGGAACATAAAGAAATGAAACCGCAAGACAATTTTTCCTCTTTCCCTCTTCATTTTTCAGGAAGTTATCTGCCGTTTCCTTCACAGCGTGACGAAATGAGTCTACGCCGCAAAAAGGAAAGTTCACGTCGCTTTTCTTTGCTGACACAAAACATTGTGGAGATATGAGACCGGTTTCTTTCATTTGGAGAATCCCCGGGAGAGTTGAATCGCTCACCCAGGTGAGACATGAGAGAGCTACTTCTTGTCATATTCATATCGCCGGTGAACGTGGTGGTTTGTAGGCCCGTGGAGCAGAGGTAACGGAATGGGAAATGTTCAATGATCAATCAGAATCCGGGGTTGCTCCAGTAAAGCGGGACGGGCACCTTATGCTGATTCGACGTGGTTTTATTCTGTCAGAGCGCATAGTGATAAAGCTTTCCGGAGAGTCTGATTATATGCCGTGTTTATACACGAGCGTGGGCATTATCGGGAGAATCACGCAATCAAATGTCTTGCTCAAGGCCGTATCACACGAGATGATAAGTGCCTTCAAACAGGAACGGAGCAGTTCGCAGGGTAACGGGAACGTCGGGGGGAACAGGGAGGAGAAAAATTCTCCAAGCAGGAACAACATAACCCATATGAGAATTAAAGGAATAGTACACCCAAAATGAAATTTTTTTTTGGTGTGAACAGTTCCTTTTAGATTCCAATCAGACAACTGACACTGACGCGACATGCCGCAAGCAACTGCGTGGTGTTTGAATAGGCGCCAGGGTTTTTTGGAAAATATTCTGGATTTTGACATCAAGATTTCAAAAAGCTTGTGGCTTGAAAGGGCTTAAAGATAGAGACCTTCTGTAAATTAGAAAAATGTTGGGCATGACGGAAAGTTTATGTGGGGTGTAAATATACTCATCTAATTAGCATATTATGACGTCATCAGGGGCGGCCTTCTTGAATTTCATAATATTCAGGAAATAGAACTTTTTTTATCTTTTTTCATCATTCCAAATGATCAGAAAAGAGGAAACCAACAATAAAACATTTTACATTATTACTATATTACTTACACCCACCTCATTGGGGCGCTGGATCCAAAGAGTTAGTGCTACTTCCAGCCCTATTTCTCCTACCCCTGCTGCCTCTACCTCTTGCAACAGCTCTCCTATGTACACTACGACCACGTTCACCCCTTCCACCCCCATCCCTGTTGGGCAAAGGGTCAAAATGTTCACTTATTTGTGCTTTGTGAACACTCGTGCCTTTCACGGCTGCACCATTGCGCTGCAAAGATGTACCGGGAGACGCGCGATCATTAGACGATCGATCGTCATTTCCAAAAAGCAAATATTCCCCTTCATAGTCAGAATCGGCGAATAACATTTGCAACACATCCTCACAGTACAACTTTTTATTAGCCATTGGCGATTTTCTCTCACAATTTACTCAGACGCTCTGAACTGAACTGCTTCCGCATCAATGACACGATAGCTCACTTGCTCTGCTATTTCCTCGAACACTTTGAATAGGAACATGACGTCATTTTGGTCTAGAATCGAAGTACTACATGTCTGCCATCTAGTGGTAGGGAATACAAATTAGATATTACACCATATTAGGATCTACAGCCTATTTTATTAATTTTGACATCTTGTCGCAATTTTGCGACTTTGGCGCTTAGAGGGTTAATAATAATTACGGGATAATTACGGAACACTCATTCGGAAATGCAGAAGGTTCATCTCTACCTCGCTCAAACAAACACAGACACAGAAAATAATCATTACAGGATAATTGGATACATCTCAAGAGACAGGGTTTGAAAGCTACCTCCTTAAAAAAAAAAAATCACTGCCACCGCTATTGATTGTACGAGAAATGGCAGGTTGAAAGGAACTTGTACAGTGAGGTAATTTTGCTCAAAGCTCTTCCAGTTTCCGCCATATGATGCAACCAAGATCACAGGCCCGCTGTTGAAAATTACAGCACTTACACGACATTACAAGCACAGTTTAACGTGCTACACGCGTGACGCTCATGGATTTGTATGTGTCTCACTTTATGACGACATAAACACATGAACATCATGTCCAGAGTTGCCCTGAGAGTTGATTTCAGGTGCCTTTAACTGTTTTCTCTGTTTGAGAAAAACTATCGTCACTGAACTACACACACTGAAACTCAAGCGTCTATTGTGGGAGCGTCTTCACGACGACCCGTCAAAATAGAACACAGGTCAATCTAAATGCTCGAATGAAAAGGTACTGTAGTGTTCTATAGTAGGCTATTTGACAGCAAATTGTGGTATTCTTGTTGTAAATTGATCAACTGTAGTAATAGTAGTATACTTTACTATAGTAAGTGTAGCGAGGAAGGCGGGACGAGAGCCGTGGGGCAGGAAGGCAGGGCCGGTGGCGTGAGTGTTAATGAGTATCAGCTGTACGCGCACCGGTCCCGCATGCCGCACGGGGGAGCTCGGGAGCATAAGAGGACGAGCGACGGGACTGCATAGGCTAGTATAGGCTACTACAGTATTTTTATGTGGACAAATATATTACTATGGTATAGTAAAAAAAATGGACAACACAGAATAAGAAATGGGTAAAGTAAAAATGATATGGCCCTAATTGATTTGTATATAACATTAATGTCCTTTGTTGTTAACCAGTCTATTTATGCGATGATCTGCATTTGTGTTTTTTAAAGATGATAACAGACGTGTTATACTTGTGCTACCTGTACAACTGTTTGGCCTGTGCTACAAAACCTCTGTAGCACCAGTGCTATGTGCAAAAAAGTTCAAATACAGCCCTGTATTTCAATTCAGATCGTGGATCGAGATTCTTTGTTACGAAGATCGTGATATGCTTTTTTGGGACGATCGCCCAGCCCTAATTACAAGCATATGTTTTCACATTTCAGAAGTGACAGACAGAGGCATCGTGACTTCATATTTAAAGGGATCGTTCCTCCTACCAATTAAAATGATCTCATCATTAACTCATTAATGTTGTTCCAAACCCGAATGAATTTCTTCCACAGTGCGTGCACATACACAAATGAGATTTAGGAACTACTGTGAGAGGAAATGTTATTAATGAGTAAATTAAGTTTCAATCTGCCTGATTTTCAGCCAGTTAAAAATAAACAAAGTTGAAATTCACGACACAACTTTACCCAGACTTCTGCCCTCATCTGCATTCAGAGCCAGTGTGCAAATTTGGAGAAGTTAGTGTATAATGAGTGAGAGTATATTTCACCAAATTCCTGATTCCAAAAGCTATTAAAAGATATTGTTTACATCTTTCCACATGGCTGATAAAGCACATCCACGCCTCAGACGATCAACAGAACGCATGCATATATAAACACGTTAAACGTGTTTGGCAAAACTATTTTCGCATCTATGACAAGCTGACCTTGAAAAGGCTGCAGGACCAGAGAGCATTAGGAATTAACAGCACATCACTCTAAATAACCTTATATATACACACAGGTCTATAAAGTTATACAGGTGCAGATGGGCAGAAACAAGTACTTAAGATTTGTTAGATCAGAGCACCCTCTTGTGGCTTAGCAATCCACCACTACGTCCTAAACATGTGTGCTTATGGACAAGTGTAACTTTATACTGTAATTCATCTCTCTCCAACAATTATTGTTTTACAAGTTGTCAAAGACGATGATTTAAGATGTTCTGCCATTATACCGTATGTATATTTATCATCTTCATTAACTTGCAAGATTGCCATTCAACAATTTATTGTTGTAGTCAAGAAAACACCTACCGAATATTAAGTCCAGTGACCTGCCCGATGTTTTCCCAAGCCTGGAGTTCACGTTCCAACTTCTAAAACATAGCAGAAACACATTAACAAACAGTGAGTCAATCATGCACAGCATCTGATATTCAACGACTTCTGCAAAGATTGCACCTGCTGCACGGAACATTTAAAATTCACAAGGTAATCCCACAACAATTTCGTGTCAGAAGCGGTCTGAAATAACACTGTCACATCTTGTTGAGCATTACAAACAAATGGGTGCGTTCTTCTTGCTACAGACATATTTAAGAGCACGAAAAATGAAAACGAATGCCTGCGAAACATTACAAAAAAGCAGGTTGCATCTGCTGTAGATGTGATGAAACTTTACAGTAGCTTGTTTATGGTGGCCTTTTAAGTAAATGGAGAACTCACAGGTGCATACGATTCGACATAAAGAGATGGATGGATGTATATAGACAGAGCAACGGACCTCTTTCTCGAACTCTAGTTTCAGTTTCTCCTCCATCACTCTCTCTATTCTCTCCAACTTCCTCCTCAGCCCTTCAGTTTCTTCTTTCAGCAGGCTGCTGTTCTCTTTTGTCTCTCTGAACGGGAAAACAATAAGATGGAAATAAAAATGATATTGCCGTTATGATTATTCGCAATAATTACACACATCTACCAAAGAAACTTTGGCATCTCTGTACCTTAAGAAAGCGTTTTCCTCCCGCAGGCGTTTAATCTCTCGCTCCATCTCAGGCAGTCTGGCCACTTCGGACTTCATGTTCTTCACGATCACAGAGTCTTGCTCCTGGAGGGCCAAACGCCTCTCCAACTCCTGCATATGAACAACATCGATAAAATCTCATTGTTTTACATCCCTATCAGTGATCAAAAATATCACAAAAATTTGATGAACAATACGAAAATAGCTGAACCTTAATTTTGAGTTCACTCTCTGTGCTGGTGGACTGAGACGACTGTATGTTCTGGTACTTCTGAATCACGTCCTGGAATTTCCTATAAGCATCAAATTCAATATTATAGTATAAAATGAAAGCATCCGATGTAAATGTGCATTTTCGAATTAAGTAAATAAAGCAATGAGTATGAATATGTTCATTCTAGGGCTGTGCATTTAACTAACGCGATTAAAATTTTTAACGCACCCGCCCCAGACATAAGTAGGTCATCTTACATTTCATACAGTTGACTGGTGAAAAATATGATGCTGGCAACTTACTGCGTGATATATAAGATACATCAGGGCTAGTCAACAGGCGGCCCATGGGCCAAATGCAGCCCGCCAATCATTTTTACCTGGCCCGCCTTAACATTTCAAATAAGTGAAGAGACTTTAAGAACTGTGTGCTTTCAGAAACGCACGTCGTGAGACGCCACATCTTTGAAAGTCCAAAACGCTGCTAACGTTAACTTACATGAAATACAAAAGTAATTCCCGCGGCTCACAACTATACAATGGCATCCAACAAAGCCATTTGATCGGTCTGTCCAAGAAACTTAATATTATTTACAACGTTATAACCGGCAATCCACAGCCACCGGCAATCGGCTTGTGCACGCGATAGGTCGCGTTCCAAAACGCGTCTTGTGCCCTTGAAAGTAATGGCAGGAAGGGTACACTACGTGAACGGTTGTCTCAGATAACGGAAAAACTGTGTTGTTTTTGTTACTACGTTCATTATGTAGGATTTAAACGGCTATATTTACGAAAAACAGCTGTTCATCTCCCTGCACAGATCAATTGATTCGCTTTATATAAGACGCCAGTCACAAGGGGTAGGGATTAATATTGTGCTGAATGTATTAGCGTTTTTTACTTTCATTGATTTGAAAAAGAAAAGTAGTTGAAGACCCCTGACATACATACTACTGTCAGAAAGAACTTAAAATTAAAGATATCTGTGCAAAAGCTTTTGTCTCATATTTATTTAATTATGCAATCACACATGCGCAATATCATAGCAGTGCTATTTTTGTCTGGAGTGCACATGTCATGTTGATTTTATACAACAGTTCATTAAATAAGAATTTAATTTTAAGATCTATTTTATACACCACAGTGTCTGTTTTCCTAATTTTTCATCGAAAATATATAAAAAATATAAAGCCACAGGGTTTCATTTCTAAATGAATACGTTTCTTGAGCAAATGAATTAATCAGTTGCTCATTCATAAAGAGTAAAGAGCATAAAGAGTATTCTTGAACGAATTCAGTGAAGCTAATGAATTAATGGCATTTACCACCACACCACCTATTGGCAGTTTTTAATTCTTAAAAGAATTTTAACAGTATTAAAATAAAAGTTAAATAACAATACTTATAAATTGGTGATAGTTTGCCTCCCCCCAAAATTCTGCTTATTTACATTTATTTAATTTCAAACTTGATATACTATTTCTTTGGGGGAACGGAAGATATTTCTTAAGAATGTTAGTAACCAAACTGTTTTGGTCTTTAATTATAATAATTCAGCTTCTGAAAAAACAATCAAAATGCTGTTTTAGCTTCTGAACATCTGAAGCTACTTTCTGTAGTCTTATTTTGACTTGAAATTATATTTTGGCCCCAAATGTGATGTGTGATTAAGTTATTACATCATGTAATTATTTAGATTAAAATTTTTAATCGCTTCACAGCCCTTAGTTCATGCATATCGGCTCATACTTGCGCTGCACATCCAGTAGCTCTTGAAGGGCCTGGATCTCCAGATTCTGAGTGGAGAATTTGGACTCCTGAATCTGGATCTGTTGATTGAGCCTTCGCATCTCATCTTTTAACTCACCAATCGTCTACAATGCAAGAACAGTTTAATTAATTTACATTTAATGAATTATAAGCTTTTATTGTTATTAATCAATGTATGAGTGCACTGTAGATCCCCTCAACGATGAAAATACTGACAGATACGTAAGCAGATATCATATCAACATATAAATGTATAGTTTTCTTCTTACACATAAATAAACCAGAAGCACTTATGACTCATCTTGTCTGCAGAGGCGTAAACAAATTCACAACAGCAATTGTGTACAAGTAACATCACAAATACAAATCATGGTTTTACCCCACTTCACTTTTTGCGAAACTATATCTATACACAAAAAAAATAAAATTTCATGAAATATTGAGTTACTTTAATTTTCTTCTCTCAAACTAGTCAAATGATTAATCGCGATTAATTGCATTCAGAATAAAGGTTTGTGTTTGCAAATTACATGTCTGTGTATTGTGCATATTAATTTTGTATTTATAAACACATACATGCATATATTTAAGAAAATTATAAAATATAAAAATGTATAAACATTTATATATAATTTCAATTATTGGTTAATATAAATAAATGCATCTAAATATTTCCTAAATATATACAGTATATATAAATATACATGTATGTGAATGTTTTTGTGTTTATAAAAACAAACTTAATATGCACAGTACACAGATATATTACGTAAACACAAACTTTTATTCTGGATGCGATTAATCGCTTGACAGCGCTACCTCTAACATACCTGTTCTGCCTCTGCAAGTTTGCAGTCTTTCTCATTTGCTTTTTTCTGGAGCTCTTCAAGGTTACGTTTCAGAATCTTGTTGTTTTCCATTTGTTTGTTTAGAGCTTGATTTGCTTTCTCTTCTCTTTCATCCAGACGTTTGATCTTCATCAGAAACTCCCGGTTACGGTCAACTTCCCTCTGCAAATGTAAGGCATCCAGGCACACACACACTTTTTTTTTTTACTACAGAAAATTGGATTTCTAGTTGTAAACACTCGAAGCAGCACCCTAATCAACGGGTTAAGCGTTTTTTACACCATTTCAGGGCTCTCAGTAACTTGTTTTTTTAGGAGCACTTGTGCTCCTTAATATAAAAATTAAGGAGCACAGTCCAAAATTTAGGAGCACAGACAATATACGGTGCCAAATTAATGTTTAAAGGAAACATTAATTTGGCACCGTATAGCATGCACAACGAATGGGAAATCGTGATAAACTAAGCTTACTGGTTATTATTGATTGTACCAAGGGGGGAAATTGAATGCTTAATTGTGACTGGCTGGTGAACATTCTAAGGGTGTTTTTCAGGAAGAGCACACCTATAAACTAATTATAGATCTGTCAACCACATTACAGTTACATATCACTGCGCCAAGTTAAACTAAATAACCTTATTATACTGTAGCCTACTGTCCACCACAGAATACAGACAAACATAAACACGCAGGGAATCATTAAAATATATTAAATATACATATGCCTAATTAATAACATTTGATTTGAGATTTACAAGCGATGAAATCAAATTGCACATTAGTCTCGTTTGAACTTTGTGTCTTGCCAGCCAGCTCTCAACAAAAGAGGAAAATCAGACACAGCCAATTCTCAATCCAAACAGTGGCATAACTTTGTTTTGAAAAGTGGTGGGGACAAAGATGACAAAAACAATACTTTAATAAATCGTTTCTGTAATAACTTGTTGGGAATATTTATCATATATAGGGGGCGGTTGGTCCATCTTGTCTACTCCACTTTTCAACTCCAGCTCTCACAGTATGTGGTTCCCAAACTGTCATTTTGGGAAGGTCACTTGGCTGTTGCGGTGCATTACACTAAAACATAGTTTATTCCTATGACAAAAAATGTCAGTTGTTCACGGGTTTACACATTTTTGAGCTTGGACACTGGATGCACAAGCAAGCGCCGTGAGCATGGATGATGCACGCATTTCATACTGGCCACGTTTCTGGAGTTGCGGCTCTCTGTCTTCCAAAAATATAGCTAACTTAAGCCCCAGGTATACTTGACTTTGCGCCTCCGTGTCCGTCTTGCGCACAAACCCATCCGCACAGCTTCTTGAGCATACTCATCACGGATTAAGCGCAGATGTCCGAGTTCGACACATGCGCAGTACAAAATAGGGGTCGAAAAAAACAGTCGACAAGTCAACATTAATGCTCTGACGCGGCCTTTAAAGCTTGATGTCGACATGTGATTTTGACACTGTACCACTGTACCCAAGAAGAGGCTGTTCTAAGAGATCTGCGCTCGGGACAGATGTCATTCCCACCCGCTTCAGCGGGATTCTGTCACACTCCCAGCAATAATATATGTTATCTTGTCCTGTTTCGGCACGCATCATTCACAATGTGTCCTGTTTTCGTACGCAACATTCACGATTTGATCTGACGCCGCAAAAGCTCGCAGGTAAAGTTAAAGCTTAACGTTAGATAGATTTCAGTGCGCTGTGCTTCTACACGGAGATCTTTTCATATTATATGTTATTTTTGTATTTGTTCCCCTTTTAATACAACATGAAAGAAACAGAATAAATAAAAATGTTTCTCAAATTGGCTGCTGTCACTGAGGTGCTGCGTTTGTAAGTCCGCTATGATCCACCTGCTGCTCTTTTACTGCATAGCCCTGCTACCACCGACTTCGCACTTCAAAATAGGTTTATTTTAGTTTAGTTGTTGTTGCTCTTGTGCAATAGATGAACAACCGTTTATTTGTATTTGGATACTTTATATTTAGAGGCTACTTTGCGGGAGTTCCGCCATACTCCCGCAGCCCACACGAGTGTCTTACTACCCACACCCATCAAATCTTGTTGCAAAACATTCATTCCCTCGCTATTATTTTATTTATTAATGACGTCATCGGCTAGTCGACATCGACGTGACTTTTATCACATAATAGTAGACTTCAAGAAATCTGAGGTCGTTCAACTCCTAGTACAAATGAGTATGTGTGCTCTACCAGACGGTCAGAGGGCAGCGCTGAGCCGTGTCATTCACAGACCCACTGCAAATTAATGATAGAGGAAGTCATTTGCCATTGCAAACAATCCGAGCAATCAGCAAGACAACAAGAACAACCACCAAACCGTGTGGAGACGGATATGCTTCTTAGCTTACTGTTCTTGGTTTCAGCGTTGGTTTTGTATCGTTCTTCTTCAACAACAGCACAGTGCACACTTTCTGTGTGTGTATTGACCCCTAGTGGACTAGTGCATTTTTCTCACGCATGCGCTGTTGTACGCGTCACGTCCGCGGACCCTCCTGGTGACGAAAAATTACGTCATGCGGGCGGCGCACGGACGGACCATACCTGATCCTTTACGAGTGTGAGCAACGGGAGTTGGTGAGAAAGCGGCGCATCCTGCGTTTTCCATGAGTATTAGATGTTAATGCGATCGCTCAAAGCAACGCCACACAGAATTATTTATCCTGCATCCAACAAGCGTCAGTTATGCCAGACACACATCTGGCACAATTCATTTGATTGTATTTAAATGGGTTATGAGTTTAGATCGGGTCAATCGCACCAGTGCGCCTAAATATTTTTCACGGTCGCAGTGTAGAGCCCTGCATTTAGAAAATTTTCAAAAACAATAAATATACATATAACCAGAGGTGGGTAGTAACGCGCTACATTTACTTCGTTACATTTACTTGAGTAACATTTTGGAAAATATGTACTTTTAAAGTAAAATTAAAAGTGGGTACTTTTACTCTTGAGTATATTTCTAATAGAAAATCTGTACTTTTACTTCGTTACACTGCGTGACGTTCCTTCGTTCCTTCATTTTAAAATATGCAAAGCATTAATTGAACAATGGGCAAAACAGTTTGAATAGGTTCACGAATCAGTTCAAATTATTTGTTCAGTTCGCAGCGCGATCTGAATCATCTGAAGAGGCGGATTACTGACTCCTCGTAGGGCAAAACTTAAGAACACGCAGAACACAAAGAGCGTTGGATGAAGTGGATATGAATCTATATCTATCCAATCAAAACTGCAAATGTGTCATATTGTTTGCCAGCAATGATAAATGCCTGCCATATGCGCGCACCCGCGCGACCTGTTCGTCAGACTGTTCTGTCAGACACAGAGACGTGGGCTGGCAGAAATATACATTTGAAGAACAAAAGGAAGAAAACACAACACACACATTTGACACAACATGAGTTTTGTCTAAAATCAGATTGTATTTCATACAAGAGAGCACTGCAGATGTTCTAGATCATCTTACGAGTTTAGTTAAATGCGTTGTAAACGCAAAACTCTGCAGGTTCACTTTAGTTTGACATGGTCTATATTATTCTAAATAAGTTGTAGTTGTGTAGGCTACATTGACATTGGGACTAGATGAAATTTACAGAAATGCTTGTCTCTTCTGTGTTTGTCTATTCTTTAGTCTCTGTGTGTATATTGCAAAGATATCTGCTTATGATAATAATAATTAAAAATATTGATTCAAATATAATATTAAAACATTGGCGTTAATATTAATTTTATGAATAGTAGGCCTATATAATCAGATACAAAGTACAGCTACTTCAGTAGTTTTTTCACTGCATACTTTTTTACTATTACTCGAGTAATTTTTAAAATAGTGACTTTTACTTGAGTAAAGATTTTGGCTACTCTACCCACCTCTGCATATAACTACTGTGATCGCTTATGTAGGTCAAGTTAGGAGTTTGTTAAAAAAAGTTTGAGCAAGACCAACAGTGATGCTTGTCTTAGCAAGTACCACCAAAACATCCTTCTATTGTAGGGATGATGCGAGATGCTGGGAACACGTTTTGAATGCGCTGACAATCCATCACTCACCTGTAAGTCTCTGGAGCTGCTGTTTGCCTCTTTCTCCAGCTCAATACGGGCACGCTTGTGACTCAGCTCCATCTGCTGTTTCTCTTGAGTGAGCTGCAGCAGGCTGGTGTGAGAGCGGATGCGCTCGGCTGCCTCCTCCATCTACCAGCATCATAACATTTCAGTTATATTCAATAATCTATCATGTTTTGGCTCTTTATAAGAATCAATGTAGATGTAAAAAAAATATTTAAATAAACAAATAAATCAGGAATAGCCTCTCCTGCAACTGATTGAGAATGGCACTAACCTCTCAATTCTATTGTTGACACTGAAATTAATGGCAATAAATGCATAGTGTGCATATTAAAAACTTCCATTACATATTGATATACTTGTTAATATTTCATGGTTTGTTACTGAAATACATTTTGACAAAAAACAGCTTTAATAAAACATTATCATGGCACACCTAGCCCTCTAAACTACATAGGAAGTAGGGTAAGCTAGTATTTCTTAAGGTCAATGATAATTGTTGAAATGTTAAAAAGTTCCTTTTTGACCATAAACAAGGGCAAATATTAAAGTAAGGAGAGTGACTTGCCTCCACTCTTTTGGTATAAAGTTTCTGAAGGTCACTTCTGCCATAAGCTGACTTGGCCTCCAGCACAGAACGCTCTGGACAAGATATTAAACTATTGAATGATCTTAGCGTTGATATGATCGTGGTGTCATCCTCCATATCATCCATACTGACAATGTCTTGATGGCCTGTCAGAAATTAAACTGTATTCAAATTAATCCAGGAGGTCAGAGAGATTCTCATGTACAATTTCTTCTATAAAGCAATTTAAAAATCAATTTAAAACACTGTAGAGTTTGCCAAACATGTTCAAATGTACAAAAATGATTAATTCAGATATTTCTTAAATGTTCAACCAAGCAACTTCTACATTAATGTTGACTTTGTCTATGTACGTTAGACAGCTCAAGTCTTCTGTCATCTAAAGATGGGAAACCTATGAAGGTAAAATAATACAGTAATATTTTGGCCACATGGTAATACCGCCCCCTCAAAAAAAAAAATAAACAAATAAAAATAATTCACTGTAGTACTTTTGTACTGTTTGCGTTAGTATCGGGTAGAATAATATAGACTGTCGGATAGAATAATTTCCGTTGAAACGTTTTTATGAGGTAAACTAACCTCATGAATATTTACGCATTAATAAACCTATTAACGTTGAAAAACATCATGCATGCATGCTAGCATGCTAGCAACTCGGTATGATTTAGCTAGCAACCATTAGCTAACTTTCCCACGCTAAACAAGCTGAGAACTAAAAGACAAAGTTAATATCTATAAAAGTGCTTTTTCTTTCAATATAATGAATATTATACAAAGAAAATACGTAAATTACCTCAGTCTTCAGAGCTGTCTCTCTCCCGGCGCTTATTCTGGGGTTTGAATTTGCTGCAGTTTTGTATTCGTTGGTTGATAATATTGGAGCCGCTACCTTCACCATAGCGCCATCTGCACAGGAGGAGGGGAAAGTGTCGAAAGTATAAAGCTGTGTTCGATGTCATGCGGTGCTGCGCAGATTGATCGGCGAATGACACAAAGTACCGCGATAGTGCTTGAAAAGCACTGCTTTCGAATCGCTCTCGCGGTACTTTGATGTAATGCGCCGATAAGTCTGCGCTGCCCGCATCAAGTCAAACACCTAATATTATAAGACTTTAGTTACACTAAAATGAAGAAAAGTATGGCTTTCAGAGCGTTCACGAGTTTAACGGCCAGGATATAAAACTAAAGCAAGAACAAAATGCCCTACGGTGTCAGGGTTTGAAAATCCACATGCTTTATGCCACAGCACCTCTTGTTGGCTGAACAGGTAATTGTCCTGCACGTGCTCTGTTTTACACTGACTGTACTTAGTGTCATTATTTGCACTATTCCTCACACACACATTTTTATCGTTCACCGCATTTCCATATTTTCCTTTTTGAAATTATGTTTTGAACCAGAAAGAGCGTCATGGTGACGTGGTGTGCGTTCACTGACGTACAGCTCCGCTACACTTCCGACAACACGGAAGCTGTGACGTTGCACTGCTGAATGTATGAACTGAAACTCACATACTGGCAATACTGAGCTTTTGCTGGACTTTACAAATCTGATACTGACCCAAGCGGTTAACAAGTCTTACGATGGCCGATTCAAAAGTGGACACTGCTACACTGTGTTTGTTTGATGTGGACGGGACTTTAACAGCAGCTCGTCAGGTTAGTAAAGGACTTAACGTTAGTTAACTAGTTAAACTGATCTGCTTTTACACTGCATTTAATATAATATTTGGAGATAGGGAAAAATGATTTACCATCATTTATTTAACATGGTTTTGCGATGAATTAACTGTTGGTGTTTTACAAAAGTGACATTGATTGACGGAAGTAAATTAATAGAAACTACAGTATGACGTGTATGTGTGTAATTACGTGGTTGTCTGAGTCATAACTGTTAGCCAGACAATATTTTGGCTTAATTTGCTCTGAGCTTTAAAAAGCATAGAAAGAAACTACACATAATTATCAGCTTACATTGGGGAACTTCCTAAATAACATGCATTTTGTCAAAATATGTGGGGTAAGTTGTCACAACAGGAACCTGTTGTTCATTTATAATGATATTGAAATGTTTTGTTCAAATCAATGAATGTCCCTTATGTTTGCTCAGAAATCACCATTGTGACAACTTCCTGTCTGACTACTTGCCCCAGTCTCTTAAAAAACATTTTAGAAACAAACGCTTAATCAAATGAGTGTATTGACCTGTATGTTTGTGTTCATGTTTTGTGTTTAGAAGGCTACTCCTGACATACTGGAGTTCTTGAATAAACTGAAACAGCGTGTGAGGGTCGGGGTGGTGGGTGGTTCAGATTTGGACAAAATTAAAGAGCAGTTGGGTGATAATGGTGTGTATACAGTAACTAATACAAATAAATACAAATGTAAGCACAACGCATTTAGTCTATTGTTACAGTGCATGTTTCCTTAATATTTTGACAGTTATTGAAAGATTGGATTATGTGTTTGCTGAGAACGGTTTGGTAGCGTACACATTTGGGCAGCTACACTCTGTGCAGGTAATATTTGATACTCAATAATCTCATGAACTGTTTGAGATACTTCTATAAATACTAGTAGCTTTACATATTGCCTTTCTATTTTGTTGCTGAGTTAATTTCTTTTTTTCAGAATATTCAAGCATACCTAGGAGAGGAAATCTTACAAGATTTTATTAATTTCTGTCTAAATTATCTTTCAAAGATAAAACTGCCTAAGAAAAGGTAAGGTTATTACACCTGGATGTTTACTCAACTTTTATGTCTATACAGTTGCATCTTATCGATATTTTTATTCTGAGTTTCACTTTTCTATTTGTTTTCCTAATAATAAGATTTATGATTAAAAAAAAATACTGTATGTTTAAATACCATTCATACATTCATTTATTTGTATTTTCACTATGTCCTTTCAGGGGCACATTTATTGAATTTCGCAACGGAATGTTAAATATTTCTCCAATTGGTCGAAGCTGTAGCCAACAGGAAAGAATCGAATTCTTTGAACTTGATAAGGTTATTTTAACTTCTGTCAACATATACCATTGTCTTTTTTTACGGAAAAATATGGCTGACATTTTGTTTCACGTTCTTTCGAATGCAGAAGGAGAAGATCAGAGAAAAGTTTGTCTCCGTTTTAAAAGAAGAGTTTGCTGGGAAAGGACTAGCTTTCTCCATTGGTTAGTCAGTCTGTGTCTATATGTGTCTGTCTAGCGTATATAACATATAGCAATATACTGATGTACAGTATGTGGATGGTTATTTCCTGTAGGTGGGCAGATCAGCTTTGACGTGTTTCCAGAGGGTTGGGATAAGCGATACTGTCTGGGAATTGTGGAGAAGGACTCATACCAGGTCATTCATTTCTTTGGAGACAAAACCATGCCTGTGAGTCAAATACTATTATGTTCAGCTCGCTCCCATTCAAACATTACTGTCCACAAATAGTCAAGAACTCTTGAAGATCAAAATTATTCTTCAGCAAATATAAAAATCCAGTTTGCATTAATGTAACTTTTGTGTTCTGTTTTTCTCTAAACAGGGAGGAAATGATTATGAAATATTCACAGATCCTCGAACAATTGGACACGTTGTCACATCACCCGAGGACACACAAAGGATCTGCAAGGAGCTTTTCTTTAGTTGAGAACCTGAACTCTGACCTTCACACTAAAATAACAGACTGAACAATCTGAACTGTACAACTATGAACATCTCACCTGGTTTGCTTAACTGTTACATCATTATGCATTTAAACAAATGTAAGGCATTGGGATCGATCATAACCCATGCTTTCATTTTAAATAGGACCTGGTACATTATATACAGGTTTACTGGTGCTAGGGTCATTATGTGCTGACCTTTAGTGCCTTCTAGATTTAGAAGACCTCAGAACATGATAATACTGTATACGCAGTATGTTCCTCTTTTTCTTGTATTCACTGGTCAAAAACAGAGATCTTTCTTTTGCAATTAAAGAAATGTTGCCCAGTAAGGGGCATAAGCAGTAGAAGTAGGCAACTCGAATAATGATTTTATGGTCAATTTTGCTATATCAAATACATGCTTGGTTTGGGGTTTTACTATGTTTTTTAAACATTTCCATTTGAAATCAAAACAGTGATGGATGGGGTTAGGCCAGGTGTGGGGGTTGTATCTAAAATTAAGGTTTAAGGGCACATTTTAGGTCTAACTTTGATTTTTTTTCTAATAGAATGAGTTTTTACTGGAACCAACAGCTATTTGCTTTGCAAGTAATCCGATCCGTTTATTGTCAATAAGGTTACTGTCATAATCATATTTGACATGTGTCTAGCAACTAATTTGTCTATACAATAAAATGCGCAACAGCATCACCAACAAACTAACCTGATGTTTAATAAATCAAGTTTAAAACACTACGTGGAACAGAATTTTAGACCAATGAGATTTTAGTGTGGGTGGGGCTACTCAGGACAAGGACACAGAGATGAAAGTGTCAATACACTCAATGGTTTCTTTTAACGTTTCTTCACATCTGGTTAGACAGTGTCACAATGAATCAGAGCGATGGTACTCTAGACAGTTTCAATTGACAACACGCCTGGCTTGAAGTTAACTTCTGGTCTGTGTTTGGTTATAACAATTTATTTGATGTTTAATTTACATTCACATTAATATTATATCATATATAAATTGTATTAAATTAAACCTACACATCAGTTATTAATTCTTTGCAGAGGTCTACTGGAAGTTAAGTTTGGGCCACATAACCTTTTGTTGCTGCTGAAACCATCTATATACAGAGCTAAACAAGCAACGGACATAGTACAAATATAGTCGTAATCGGTAAAGAGGTATTTTATTAGTAACACACTTTTTAAGAAGTTGACTCTTCTCATTTTTTTCGTTGTTCTGCTGTATTTCATAATCAACTCGCATGCAAAACTGTTGCTGATCATCAAATTTGTAACCAAAAGGACATTTTCAAAACGGGACAAAGGAATTGATAAACGAATATATACAGACAGTTTGTTTTGCTACTTAAACTATCATCCACATCCTTGTACACACAAATCCGTTTTTTCAAAAAAATATATTTCATGGTTTGTAAAAGATTGTGGTTTAAAGATACAGCTGCATTTCAGCTGGAATAAACACATACAGAAAGCTTTAAAAACGCTTTTGATTTTATTTGTATAAGCGTGATGTGAAGTCCAAATCAGTGTTAAATAACGAGTCCCAGTGTAGGAAACAGGATTCAACCTGGTAATCCAAAACATATGATATAAAGAATATCTGTTTATAGTAAACTACAAGAGCATTTCCAGAGTTTTCAAGGTTGTCCGATATAAAAGATAAAAAGAATCTTGCCGTAGTTCAAGATATGATGCAAATTTCTTCTTTGTCCACACCCCAAAATCGTACAAAATGTTCTCTTCCCAAGAGGAAGCAAGAAGTCTATGTGGTTTGTTTTCTGGTCAACGAATGGGCCGGTATGGAAAGGACACGGCTGCAGGATGGTAGGCGTGTGGAGATAAAGCAGCGTGGGGTGTTAACGGGCGATGCGGGGACAGTGCTGGGTGCGTGGGGTGTGGTGACAGGACCGGGTGTGGACTGTGTGGAGAGGACAGGGCGGACTGATGTGGACTGTGAGGAGAGGGTCGGCCGGGGTGGATGTGGGGGTACATATTGGGCTGGAAAGGTCCGCCGTGAGGTGGGGGCTGCACGACTGGACCGGACATCACCAGCTGTAACAGACTGCAACAAAAAGAAGAAAAAACCTTTAAACACAAACTTATCAGATAAGTCATTTAATTATTCCAATTTGTACGTAACATAGCTCAAATATATTTACTACACAATATAAACTGTGATTTCAGTGTCGGTTTTGCTTCGTGTGATCAGTAACTTACTTATTGTGGGGAAGTCTGGAGCACAAAGTCCGTAGGTCCTCTGGGGGACAAATGACACAAAGGAAATGATGTCACTAAAATGCTGCCTTCAGATGGAAACAGGTCATTACCAAGTAAACCTCACTCACCCCTGGTACACAAAAGAGCTCCCGCTGCCATGGCAACCTGAAGGGCTTGTGCCAGCCTATCCAGAGCCAGCTGAATTTGACTGGCAGCAGGGAGAGGCGTGAGTTTCTCACATATACGACTGACTTCCTCCACCAGCGCGGCAACAGACTCCACAGGGAGCACGGCTAGACGACCAATGAGATTCTGTTCTGTCAGTTGGACCTATAGAAATTAATTTGAGTTACACCCCAAACAATTTCACTACAAGACCAAATCAAATGATATTAATGTCTTTATACAGTCTGTTATACATAATAATAGAGGTTCTATAGTCCTATAAAATTATAAAAAAATATTTTAAGCCAGATACAACACCTGTAGCATGAGAAAGACTTGAAGAACACTCAGGTGCAGTTTAGAGTACAGGTCTCCATTCGCCGTCCCTTTGTCACTTTCTCCATGCCCATTGCTCATAGCCGGCTTTCGGGCTCTCTGATAGGCTAAAGGAGCTTTGACACACCATCTGAGCAGTCCCAAAAGAGGTGTGATCTCAAGGCAACCTAATGGCAGGCTAGAATTGAGGGGTGTGTTGATGAAGGTGAGGAGAAGCAGTCTGGGGTCCTCTGTGATCCAACCAACTAGCATCTCCAAGAGAGCAGGGGGCGGAGTCAGCTCATCTACAAGCAACAATGTTATACAGTATATAAAATACTTTCTGTCAACCAGACAGAAAGTATAGCGATTTTCAAAAGTAACTGCAAACATATTTTTTTCTTTTAGTATAAATTTTTTTTAATTATAGATGCCCCCCTGAATATATGGAAATTCTCTCAATACTCTTTAAAAAGCTTCCTAGGTTGAAACCTCATGAAGCTAAATGATAAAATGCCAAGAGAAAGATTTTGCAAAGTCTAGTCAAAGGGTGGCAACTTTGAAGATGCTAAAATATAGCATTCATTTTTTTCTGCTTTTATCTGAAAACTGAATACTGTATTCCCCCCACTACAAAGACATTTTAGGCATCTTTATATCTGAAATTTGCATGATTTACTGCTTGTTTTGCATGGTGACAAGCACAATACCTGAGGAGAAGTCATAGAGGGCTGTTACTGCAGTGATGAGCTGGCAGCAGAATCGGGGACTGGCTGAACAGATGTTCTGCAGTGTGGAGATGGCACATGGCACCAGTGAGCAGTAATCATCCATCAACACCTGAGCCAACCGAACACACCACGCAGAGTGTGTGCGCTGCACAAACACATATAGCATTACATCACTAACAAAACATACAAATATATACTGTAGCATACTATTAGATACATTTCTATTTGGAATACTTGTTTCTGATGTTCATCTAAGTTATCTGTTAATTTCAATCCCTGTAAGACGATACAAGACCCCATGTCAGGGTCCTGGTCACTATGTCTGGGGTTCTTTTGCAAATATGACAGGTCCTATAAACAATACATGCCATTTAAGTAATAATTTATCAATAAAATACTAACAGTAATACTTCAAAAATGTACACAAAAAAAGAACAAATGAACAAATATCCTCAATAAGTCGATTTGAACTAACGTTAAAAAACATTTCTCTCACACACCTGTAGCCAGGTGGCTGCACATTCTAGTATGGTCACCCGAGATACAGCTATCGCCATAGAGACCAGCTTCCCAAGCATGGCCATGCGGCTCTCATCAGCCTTGTTGCCTTGGAGACTGAAGAGGGCGGAGAAAATGATCTGTCGGATTGCGTCTTTGCTCTGCTCCTGGAAATAACTGCACATGATTTCCAGCAGCTGGAGCTCCTGAACGCAGCTCATCCTCTGTGCCAAACACAACACAAGATGCATCACAAACTGTACCAGCCTTAGTGTCTCATTGTTTCAAATCCCTTAAACATATGGACATTTTCATACTAGACCAGGACAATCTTAACCTGTCATTTTACGAGCCTGTGGCTATACCATAGTACCGTGATGGTATCAGATAATAAAATCATGGTCACTTACATGAGTACTTTAAGAAAAATAAAAAATATTACAACTACTGTAGTGTCTTTCAACCCATCTCTTTTTGTAAAGGCTATAATGTGTTTTAATGGTTTGATCTCAGTCTATGTATGTTTTCTCACCTTGGGCTGAATGTTTCTGTCTTTATAGACGTGAAATATGAACTCCTCCACCAGCTCCACGGTGCTCTTCTCCAGTCCAGGTGTGGGACCTGTCGAGCTCTGCATCGCACTGCCCAGAGAGATGTCCAGATGATACAGAACCTCTTTAGCTGCACTCAGCGGATCACGCCGCAGCAACGCATGGCGGATATCACTCATCTCTGCTGCAGAACAGAAACATTATGAATATAAGCAACAGTTAGGCATCAGGAGTACAAAGCAAAGTACAAAAAAAGCACAATGGTACTATAATGTTTATCTGGACATGCACTGATAATAGCAATAATGGTAAAGTTATGCTTTTAAATGTGTCTTGGTACACTGCTAAAAAAATCTTCACAGCGTTTCTAATGGATAGATGATAACAAAGTACTACCATCTGGTATATCGCTGTACCATGGTACCGCAGCACTTTGTTGTATAGAAACAACACAACAAAAAACAAGGAACTGGAAATTATTTGTCCAACGAAAATGTGCTTAGATCGTATTAAATCCTCATATTGCATTAGAATAGGTTAATCCCGATCAGCGACGAAAAACACGTCTAATCGTTCTCTATGGTGACACACAACGCGTTTCAAGCACTATCTGTTTCTGAACAAAAGTACATGATTTCTTGTTAACATGATTACATGTTCATGTATAATCTTAACGCCACTATCTTACCTGGTTAATTAATAAGACGTATTATTCGTTTATTCTAAGCAGTAACTAAACTGTCCATATTGACAATGTGAAAGTTGTTCATGGCATCATAACTACGGAAGCCCGTTATGGGCATTTCATTCGTCGTTGCGTTACGAGTGGCCCAGCTCGTAGGCACCCCCTGCGTGCTGGAGTTAATGCACTTACACAAAAACCACAAGATGTGTGAATGGCATTGTATTTGTTTGTTTTTCTCTCTTAAAAGTGATAGTGCAGTCAATGAAATGCCAACTATCATTATAATAAAGGTCATGTACGACACGTGTTTCAACTCCATATAAATATTCAAGTTTCATATAATTACTACACACACTATAGTTATTTAAAGATAAACACAAATTCACTTGTGGAAAAAAACTGAAAGAAATCTAATATGCCTCAACCTAAAATCTTGCAGTCAACTACTTCAGTACTATTAATTTATAACCACTGGGTGGCGCTACCGTTTACCTGCTTGACACGTGGAACTCGAATGAAGCACCACCCCATCGACTCTCCTCTGACAGGACACTAAACTCTCCATTATAATCAGCAGCATCAGCATCCAACTTCACATCTCGAGTGAGAAGCTGCAAACATGACCATCAACACGCTCAGTCAGGATGGAGTGCCACGACAACAAATGCCCTGCTTGACTAAGGTAGGCTAACACTTAAAAATGTCATTTTTACAGAAGTACTGCAAAAAAGATTTTGTAGAGTCCTGGGAGCTTTTTCTTTCATCTTCATGCTTTTTGTGCTGTGGTAAAATACATACATTAATTTATAAAATAATAATTATTAACAATATTTCAGTACGTGTGCAATTAGTTAGTTAAAAAGCAATGCAACTATTATGAGTTTTTTTTTCATTATATCCTGCTATGGATGAAAGCTTTTGTTTTTGTATTCTTACCAAAGTACATTTTGGTGCATATTTTTTGTGTGCATGCTGTCATTTTATGCTTTTTATGCAGTAGTTGACAAAGAACATTGACATTATGTTTTTTGTTTTCAGAATCAAGATTGAGTTGAACATTGAGTTGTTACGAGTCATAGAAATGCATATTAAAGAAAGAATGTTGAATACATGTTGTTTTAGATTTTTAGATTAAAGCACAACTAAACTTTCACGTTTTCTGTCAACTCTTGGCACATAGATGGAGCGCATGATCATATCAATGCAGGATCCAGATATGGGCATCAAATTGCGCAACCAGCGTCTTCTTATTACTGTTATACCGCACGCAATGACTGGTGAGACTCTCTCTCTCTCTCTCTCTCTCTCTCTCTCTCTCTCTCTCTCTCTCTCTCTCTCATAACTGCATCAAACTTGACTCACTTTATCCACACTGGATAATCCCAAATGGATTCAAATGTTCCGTTTATTTACCCGGCACTGACATGTTATGGCAAGATTAGAGATACCGCCTAGGCGCGACAGGAATAGTTCCCCGATATTATTGTGGAAATATCGTGCATTTGACGGCAAAGTCTACGTGCGCACCTCGGAAAGTGTGGCGCGCGCATGAGGAAAGAGAATCAATAGAAGCTTGCGCAGTGAAATCAGACTCCAGTGTGCGCGCTCGGTCTCTGCGCTCCTATTTTTTAATTAGACAAACAGTGCATGTTTTCCGCCTGCGCGCGTCTCTCAGAGGACACATGGACTGCGTGTGCATGACCAAATTACTTTATTTAGCCCAATAAAAAAACATGTCAAAGTCACTAAATCCAAGTCAACAGAATTATTAACCATGGTTTAACTAGTAGGCCTAGTCACAGTTATTTTGTTGTAAAACCGTAGGAAACACAAATTTACCGTTGTCTCACCATGGATATTAGTACATATTTAATGTGTTTGCATTAAACCTATGGTAATACAATGTTAATACAATTGATTATCTTTACTTTACAGGTCTAGACATCATCAAATGGCTGATTAAAAAGTATTCCTGTTCTGATGAAGGTAAGACAGTAATGATTGTGTGTGAGCGTGCGTGCCTGCTGTTGTGTGGTGTGGTATTAATAGGAAGTATTAATAGTATGATTATACAGCACTGTTTGTTTAACACCATTTGCCGTTTACGTGTGAACCTTTTTGTGTAATAATTTCCATGCTGCTGTGGTTTTCCAGTTATCTGTGTGTGACTTGCAGAGAGTGCCCTCTGGAGACAACATTTTTCTCCATGTGCAGTCCTTCTAGGGACATCAAAACATAACACACATACACAGTCCCAAAGGAACTTGATGCTTGTTAGGTTTACTTTAGGGCTAGTCAGACTTTATGTAATCTTAAGTGAGTTGTGTGCCCAATTATTTTAGGAAAACGCGTACTTGTCACACACAGAGAACAGTTAGGACTCAGAAAGCCCTAATAAACATGATGTTATGTCCACAGCTGTAATTAGGGCAAAATTGCTCAAAGTTCACTGTTTAGAAATATAGGCCTACATACACTGTCATTGTGAAAGTTACTTTAAAACAGACCTATTTTTACAAAAATATAGATACACTTTAGGCCTTGGTTGTAGTTTTTAGTGTGTTTAATTCTTATTTTCTTCAGACATAATACATATATATTTTTTAAATCTGCCATTTTGTGGTTATTGTCCCTAATGTAAACATAATTATTTACATCTTAATATATAATTTTGTGGAGCCTGTGGCCTGAGATGCCTGTGCCCCTGAAGAGGACAAGAGGGTATGGAGAATGGATGGAGTGTAGTATTAAGTATTTGTGTGTGTATTTATGTTTTAGAGGCATTGCACATTGGGCAGTTTCTTGTGAAATATGGTTACATCTACCCTTTAAAAGAGCCCAGAAACCTTATTTTGAAATCTGACGATTCACCATATCGTTTTCAGGTACACACACACACACACACACACACACACACACACACACACACACACACGCACGCACGCACGCACGCACACACACACACGCACACACACAAACAGACACAATTTTGTACTATGTCAGCATTTTTCTAAAGTTCATATATCAAATTAATTGATTCTTTTATCAGACACCATACTATTGGGCTTCAACACGCTGGCCTGCTTCAGAACTCGATTATGGTGAGTTGTTTCAATTAAAGGTACAGTATGCACAAACGCTTTGAGATCATTAGCACCAACAGGACATTTTCTTATTCATGCTGCATTTTGTCAGTTGAAAATAGTTATACTTAGGCATATACCTTTTCAGATGTGCAATATTCAAGCACATTTTAAGCACTTTAAGGTGTCAATTCAGACTCCTGGGACTGTACAAATAAAACAAATCAAAGAATAAACCGTCACAGACAGCGATTGTGATTTCGCACAAATAAAAGAATGCATTTACATGCTGTGTTCTAGCAATCTACCTGGCCAAGAAGAACATCCGAAAACAAGGAGAGCTGGTCGAATATGAAAAAGTACGTGCGACACCCAACACTACAATGCAGAGATGGAACAATGAAGCAATCTCTTGGTCATTCACTCTCTGGCTCACGCTCTCTTTGTTAGGAGTGCTATAATGCTTTACATAAACGGATCAATCACACCTGGGACTTTGTTGTGATGCAGGCAAGAGAGCAGCTCAGGTAACTATCATCACAAAACACACAAGCACATATCACATGATGCTTGCTTTGACCTATTAAGGAGAGGAGAAATAAAGTTAATACACTATATGCAGGCACTTTGAAGATGTTAAAACACTTGACCATAAAAACACAATCACTTAATAACAAAATTGAATGTTTTAACTTTTAAGTCAAATTTATGTCAATTTAAGGGCATTGGGACCTACAGTGATGTAGTGTATATAAGGATAATAGTGATCTGGTGCGTACCATTAAGCTTAAACATAGACTACTTCTTAGTCATTGTAACAAAAAAATGTACATTTTAGTGCTCTGTTATCATTTTTATTCAATGTAAGATCAAATTATCATGATCTCCATATGTTTCATGAATCGTTTGATTTTCTTATGTTAAGGGCATCAAAACAACGTCGGAAAGCAGATCGTATAGTGCTGGAGTGTCAAGAGCAAGCCTACTGGCTAGTGAACAGACCTCCTGTGAGTAATAAACAATCTTCTTACAACACTAGCAAAAAAAGTAACCAAAAGTGGCACGGTAATACACAATACTTTTTCATTACTAAGCACTATTGAATAGTATTGAGTCACAGCTACATAAAAGCCAGCTTTAGCCAAGCCTTTCAGAAATGTGATACAGAAATGTGAAAGCATGCAAATGCATTAGCCAATCATGCGGCAGAGCAAAGCTTAAGCTGACCTGGCAACTGTGCCCGCCCGCCGTGAGCCCGCACATCTGTACCCAGCCTCTGCTTATGAAATATTGAGCCAGTCGGTCAAAAGCGTCGCAAAGCAGAGGAAAATGGGGGAAGGGGGAGAATGAGAAGAGATTGAGAAAAGGGAGGGCAGATTGTTGCAATAATGGTAAAAAAGGAGAAGTAGAGTGGAACATATTGGTGCCTTCAAAAGGAACACCAATGAATGCGCACACATGCAAAAGGGAAAGCGCAAGTGCATTGCTTCACATCAATCTAAATGTGTTTAGAATTTAAATGATAGTTTTGTCATTTTCTACTGAACCTCGTATTGTTCCAAACCTACTTTATTGTCTTCTGTGTTATGTAGAATGTTAGACTTTCATTGTATAAAAAAGAACATTCGTTAAAATGTCTTTGTTTTCCAAAGTTAGAAAGTGATACATGTTTGGAAAAACATGACGTTGAGTAAATGAGACTTTTCATATATGAAAATATTTTTGAACTGTCCCTTTAAGAACTGTATATTTGCTGTACATGTCTAATGGTTCCATCATTTGACGGAGTGCTTAAGAGGATATTCTATTTCTAAGTGACTGTGTGTTGTGGTGTGTCTGTGATATGTCAAATCAAATTATCATGATCTCCATATGTTTCATGAAACGTTTTATTTTCTTATGCTAAGGGCATCAAAACAACGTCGGAAAGCAGATCGTATAGTGCTGGAGTGTCAAGAGCAAGCCTCGGTGGTGTACACTGTGTGTGTGTGTGTTTGTGTTACTAAGCACTATTGCACAAGGACATTTTAGCGTGAAATCCAGATGATGTTTAATCTGGGGGGATTTAAAAACCATTTCATTCTTGCCACTTTGTGTGCGTGTGTGTATACAGTAAGTAACCAATATTAGACAAACATTCCATTGCTAAGAACTTTGCTAAAGACTAGTCGCTTTGTCATTTCGGACACCCTTATTTGTCATTTAGCTGTGTGTATCTTCATTCAAACATTTTGCAGCCGGGGGCGTTGGACATTCTTGACAACGGACCGCAGAGACGGACTATGAATACTAGAGTGCAGCTGGTCAGTGAGTTACCAACCACAACACAACACAACACAACACAACACAACACAACACAAAACATCATACAGACAACGTTTTAACAATATATGAACAAACATTCACAGCAGAATCCTTCATGTTTAAGCATCATCTATAGCTTTCTTTTTATTTCTGTTTTCTCATGCGTCCTTATGCAAGTAAGTAAACGCTTCTTCATTTCCAACTATCATTTCATAGCAAAGACCATACATACTGCATGTGCGCATTTTGAAATGTTTGGAAACCATAATGGATATGTTTTCCTTATTATATTTTCAGAAAAGAACACAGAATTCTACAAAAAAGAAGTAAGGTTATTAAATGAATATAACTTTTTAGGGTCGTTAAACGATTAATCGCGATTAATCGCATGCAATTACAAGTTTGCATAATGTATGTCCGTGTACTGTGCATATTCCTTTTGTATTTATAAAAACATATACATACATTAGGCATGTATTTAAGAAAAATGCGAAACATTTTATTTAATTTAAATGATCGGTAAATTTAATAAATGTAAATATTTCCTAAATTTGTATACATGTATGTATTTATAAATACAAAATTAATATGCACAGTACACAGACATATATATATATAAGAAAATACGAAACATTTGATTTAATTTAAATGATCGGTAAATTTAATAAATGTAAATATTTCCTAAATTTGTTGTATGTATTTATAAATACAAAATTAATATGCACAGTACACAGACATATATTTAAGAAAAATACGAAACATTTTATTTAATTTAAATGATCGGTAAATTTAATAAATGTAAATATTTCCTAAATTTGTATACATGTATGTATTTATAAATACTAAATTAATATGCACAGTACACAGACATATATTATGTAAACACAAACTTTAATGCAGCGATTAATCGCGATAAATCATTTGACAGCCCTACAATTTATCATTAAAATAAAATATAAATTATATGTATATATAATAAAAATATAAATAAATGTACAATAAAATAGACTATACTGTATTGAATAATATATTTGTAATATTTAATATGTTTTTAAATGCATGACTAATTTTAGTTCCCGTCATTCATTAGTTTGGTTTTGAGTTTGTTTATATGTTAAATGGCTTTAGATTGAACACAACAGGAAAAGCCTGGCCAGAAATCGGCTCAAATCTTCAATTTGCCTTGAGAGGTACTGAATTTGTGTGTTATTGCTCCTCTACCATACACTCTATCCTCAGGCTAGAGCTAATGGACTGTCTTCAAAAATATCTTTGTAAATGGAAGCACCCTTAATATAAACCTTTCTGCGGGTTGTGCGTGTCTGTGTGTGCAGTTATGTCAAGTACTGTGAGCAGTACCAGTCTCATGACCCCATAATGCAAGGATCCCTTCCCAGCAACCCCTGGATCACAGATGATGTCACGTTTTGGAGCATTAACTCTGACACGTGAGTCACATGATCACATGCCAGTTAGCATTATATAATAGATTAAACATTAAAAACGAAACACAATTAATGCACGTGCAAACACCTCATATCGTAAGTGTTTAAAACCTTAAACAATAACCTGAACAGGTGCGTGATGATATCAACCTGTTTGAAGGTCAGAAAGGATTTTCTCTATGTTTGTGGATCAGGGCCGCTGTGCCGACTAAACTACGTGTGGAGCGCTGGAGCTTCAGTTTTGTGGAGCTGCTCGATGACCCATTGGGCAGAAAAGAGTTCATGACGTATCTGGAAAAAGAATTTAGCGGTATATGCAAAACACACACAATATTATTCAAGATAATGTGAAATGTGAAAGCCCAGTATGAGGTCCTGATTCCAACTGTCAACAATTTGTAAAAAAAACCTTGATATATATTGATATAATATTAATATGATATATAAATTAGGGCTGTCAAATGATTAATCGCGATTAATCGCATCCAGAATAAAAGTTTGTGTTTACATCATATACAGTATATCTGTGTATATTAATTTTGTATTTATAAACACAAAACATACACATACTTGTCTATATATTTCGGAAATATTTAAATGTATTAATTTATATTTACCAATAATTTAAATTCTAAATAAACGTTTATTTATTGTTATATTTTATATTTTTCTAAAATAAATTAATTTATGTGTATGTGTTCATAAATACAAAATTAATTAGCACAGTATACCGAAATAAATTACGTAAGCACAAACTTTTATTCTGGATGCGATTAATCACGATTAATCGTTTGACAGCCCTAATATAAATATATATGAACCATACATTGATATATAATTCAGCATGTCATTTATTTTAAAGAACAGTATGGTTTTGTATGGTACATGGTACAGTCCTATGTGCACAAAAATTGATTTTCAATAATGTATTTTTATGCACTTAATATTTAATATTTATTTCAACTCAGTTTTAAACAACAGCCCAGAACTTTCTCTTCTGCACTATTTTTGGATCTCACTGCACTCTCTGCATGTATCAATAATGTAACACATTTTTCTCTTTCTTTTCACCTCTCTCTCATATTTTCTCATGGTGCCTTTTCCATTATCAGCGGAGAACCTGTGTTTCTGGCAGGCTTGTGAGGACGTGCGACATGGAGAGACCTCAAAGATTCCTGAGAAAGTGGGGGAAGTGTACAAGTATGTCCATTTGAATGTTTTTTTGGGGGGGGGGGAGTTTACCAGATTGGATATCTCTGAATGGGCAAATGTAACTTTTGCAACTTTTATTTCTATGGACTTTGCTCTGGTTTTTGTTTTGGTCTAATCCCTCGGACGTCCATAACTGATTTTCATTCTTAAAGTCCCCGTAAAGTTGCGATTGTTTTTACTTCCGTATTTTTACGCATTTCCGGGTGAAATGGAATTTCGAATGAGAAAAAAGTTGGCGTGGCTTTCGTCTTTCTCTGCGATTTGATTGGATGTATGAAAACAGCTGTTGCCTTTTGAAATGAAACTGGTAGCAGACTGACAGTTGAAGGGGAGGAGTTAAAGGAGGCTCCGCCCAAGCCGTCTAACATACGTCATTTAAGATGGATAGTCACTACAGGACAGATGTGCATTTTCAGATTTGAACTGAAGATTATGAGGGCACACGAATTTTAAAAAGAGAATGACCCACATTGATACACTATTTACAATTAACACTGCAATATTTCATGAAAAAATAGGCATTGTCATTTTTTATTTCACTGGGACTTCAATCTATCAGGCAATTTCTGGCCCCTGGTGCGAGTTGCTGGGTGAATATTGACAGTAAGACCATGGAAAAAACTCTTCAAGGACTCAAGCAGCCTCATCGGTTTATTTTGGATGATGCCCAGATGCATATTTACTTTCTCATGAAAAAGGTATGAAGTTCAAGAATGTGTAACATAAAAAATGAATAAAGACAAAATACAACATGTCATAAATGATTACACTAGATTATTTTTCCCACTTTATTTAGCACAATAACAATATCTGTTATAAAACTGGGCCATGAAAGCATTTGCAATTCATAATATGTTATATTTTTGAGTAAAACAAAAACACAATGTTCGGCAGGTCTTCATTTGAGTATGAAGAGCAAGGTGATTGGAGGGACTAAAAAAATAAGAGGTTATGATGACATTTTGACGAAAGACAAAAACACCAGAACATTTAGGGACAATATTGATTTTAATGTTCAAAACATGTTCAACGCAAACTTTTTCTCTGTTTATATGCAGGATTCATACCCTCGGTATCTCAAATCAGAACTCTACAAGAATTTATTAGGTCGAGCTGTAGTACCACAGGAGACCAAGAAAAGGTACAAGTGCATACATGAATCATACTATATCTATATAGATCAAACTGAGTCATGTCATTGGTGTTTGTGTGTCCAGCGTGTTCCCGTTCACGCGACGCCAACGTCACTCCAGCCCTTCCCCTGCGCTCACAACCCAAACCGCAGAGAATGATGGGAAGCCGAAGAACTCCAGCTCCATCAGAAGCAATCCTGGAACGGCATCCCGGCTTTAATCATTCAACACGCAACAGCTAAAATACATTTGCTAATGCTGTTTTTTTGTGCTGTTTCACCTCACCACAGTTGTACACACTGCTGTATGAAACAGTACAATTTAGGTACAATTTACAGGTTATGGTTTAAAGAGAATGCATGATGTACAGTAGTGGCCAAAGGTAATGTATGAAAAAGTAATGAAAGGGGAGGAATATTTGAATCCCTCAGGTTCGATTAAACTATCAAAGCTGAGCTTCAATTTACACTCCAAACACAACAACGTGCATACACATTTTTTTTTTTGTAGCTTTAATATTTGAATAAAGAGCAAAGATGTCAATTATTGTCCAAAGTTGGACATCACCTTTGGCCACTACTGTATTCCTCTGTTCATATCACACAGCAATACAGCTTCATCATGAATCATTATAATCATAGATGACATTGAGCAATAACTCTTCAAAAGGCTTTTTAAAATAATTATAATTTTATTTTTAAATGTTCCAGGTATGTTTATCAGTATGTTATTAGCATTTCAAGTGTTTCTGTTTGATCATTTTGATTAGGTTGTTTTCTGTTGTTATAATGCACTTAATCCTAACACTTATCTCAACAGTTAAATGAAAAAGCATCGAGTGGTTTAAATATTACTAGTTTTAAAGACAGTTATTCAAAGCAACTTCATAGAAAGCGCTAATTCCTATTAAAAAAAATGTATTTTTTACAACGGTCAAACGTGAACATCGTGCACATGCCGATACATTAACAATTGGTTAATATGCAAAATCGTTTAAAACAAAACTCTTGATTGTTGACTCAAAATCTATGCGATTTTATGTGAAAGTAATTTTTATTTTTGTGTGGCCTATCCTTTTAAGACCCTTAAAGACATTTTTCTCTACTAATGCTATAGAAGACTTTGGTCTTTCTGCCAGTAAAGGAAGTGAAGCACAATGGCAATGAAAGTCTCCACATCATCATTTCCTCTCTGTAGATGTCTCCACATCTTCAACCGGACAATTAAAGAGAATTTAATACTGAAAATGTGTGTTGTATTTCACTAAAGTGGCCAGCGTGAACTAATGAGGAAAAGAGGTGGTCTTTTTTGAGTGTGTTAAAACTACACACTCAACTAGTTTTACAAAGGATACGTCTTGCTATAGTTGTCTTTTTCATTTATTAGCATATATTCGAAAACATTTAATATCAGAAACGGGTATATAGAGAACTAAAACAAATACAAAAAATAAACAACCTTCATCAACATAAATAGATATTCATGTGATTCCACCTCCAATACGCATATATGGGCCTGCCGTTTGACACAAATACAAAGGAGGACTGTTGGGATAAAAAATATATGTAGTGAACTAAACGAAACGATCAAAAATAAAGAAAACAGTTGAAGTACTTGAGTGGTGCACTGAACTTAACATAAATCGTAATCTTTTTTAATTGTAAGACACAAGACAATATTTTCCATGATTCAAAAAATACATACAAAACCATTTATGTAAAACAAATAATATTTCAACCCTAATTTAACAATTAACATCACAACAAGAGACAAGCCCACAAATAGAAAACTGCCATGACAAATGAAATTCCAAGACAATTTCACAAATGCCTTCATGAAAACAGCCTGAGGTTAAGAAGTAAAGTAAATCCATTTCTACGTAAAGCCTCGACCAATACAGACGTCCAGCGTAAACACATCAGTATGACCTTCCAAAGAACATACATACTGTAACCAAGCAAGTGCATAAAGTGTTTCACCTTTAAATTGTTAGAACAACATTTCAAGGAAGATATCAAGGCTTTCAAAGTGTCTGATGAAGACAAAATGTGGGAGGTACTTAAACATTCCTACGAAAACATTCCTGACAGTGGTTTAAATAAACCCGTGAAACAAGTTTGGCTCCTAAAATAAAATAAAGGAACTGCTTTAAACATAAGGTTAGTGTATAAAAACAGCTCACAATGCCCAACAAATCAATTCTTACTAAGTAGTGTCAAATGAAGAAAGTGCTAAATGAAAATGGATAACAACAAAGTAATTTTCGTCCACAAGCAAGACGGCTTTCTGGTTTACTCATTTTCTCTCACAAAGTGATTTTCTTGATCTCAAAAAAGTGCTTAACGGAGTAAACAGAATCATTCATTGACATTCACTAGTTTACCTTTCAAATAAAAAATGGCTATTGTGACACACAATATTCCGGGTAAAGCTCGATTCGACTCTTAAAGCTAAAACAGCAATGTAGCGTGGCCATCCACTGAGGTTTGTGCAAATATTACGTTCCGCTGACAGTGTAAAACTCTTCTTTCTCATTTTTACATAACTTATACCCGCAGATTTTGTGCGTCCAGCCCCAGGGTGGGACGTGTTTTTCGCGGGGCGGCAGGAGGAAGACCACGCTTGTCGCTACCATCACGTGCCATATGGAATGAGTGTAGAAGTAGTTAATGTCGGTCTGTGCGAAGACGTACACGCACACTCCGATAACTGCAGACCCGATGCCCGGCAGCAAGAACAAGACCCAGCGACGCCATGACGGAGGGTAACAGTGGTGACGTTTCACACTTCGATAGGTCTGTTGAGGAACAGAAATACATTGCTTTATAAATGTATGCATTAGGCAGATGCCTGCTTCCAAAGCAACTTTAAGTGAATTCAAGTAATACATTGTTAAAACTTTGTGGGTATCAAAACTCTAAAATCTAAAATGACACATTTGAGTTTCTAAATGACATACATTAAAGTAAAAAAACATTGAACGCAGAGCCTACGTCGCTCTGGAATTTTAAGGTTCTATCTGACGTTTATGTAAAAAATGAGTAATTCACATACAGTATATATTCTGCAACTACTTATTTACATTATGTAATATTTTACCTTCATGTTGTGTACATTTTGGGACTTTGGGAACAAAAAGGTTATGTATCCACAAAGTCAAGTGGAAAAAACTTTAAAGCTCAATATCTCAAAACTGCTCAGAATGTAGATAAAACCTTATCATTTCAAGGCAACGAATAGTTTAAAAAAATTAATTGTGATCTATATGTAATATAAAAGCCAAGCTTACCCAGGCTGTGACCATAATGACCAACGAAAAGAGGACGGGGCCTAAAAGGTTCCACAGCCCCCTGCGATCCAACTGCATCACCATGGAAATGACAAGAGTGCCCCCCATAAACAACATCTAAAATGCAAGAAAAATTATAACTATTTTATCCAAATAAAAAATGTACAAATCATAGTTACAATGTAGTGGATAAATAGCTTTTAACATTTTTGGAAGAAATGCAATTGTTGCAAAGCACTTCAAAGCTCTTACTAGTGCGTTGCTATGCAGCTGCTGAGGTTTTCTGAATTTCAGCATGTTACAATCTGATAGCGAAGGATTTCCAAGTGGTTACTTACAGAAAGCTAAAACTTTAAGATTATACATTAGCAACAGGGCCAGTAAAAATAGCTATGTGACCTTGTGGAGGGTTGCTATGCAACAAACATACTGTACATCAAGTACAAAAACATGCAGAAATGGTTTTCTTAAAGAACAGGAAAATCTGGTTTGACAAGCTATAAGCTCGTACCAATAGATTCATTGTCGCTGATCTCATGGAACACAGATTTACAAACCCATAGCGCTGTACTCACATATTTGACCGGCTCCAGGAGTCGTGCCATGCACAGGATGGTGACCCACACTGACACAACAGAACCCAAGAAATCACAGAACTGGAGAGTGTCATAGTCCATGATACACATGACGGTCACACCGGGCTGGTCACATGCATGATAAAACTACAAACACACACTTGGTTAGATATACTGTATATATAGGATTATAAATGCTAAGGCACATTTAGATTCATTTCTGTTGACAACGAACGTTTTGGGCTATTTTTAAAACAGCATCTGAAAGAAAATACAAACGAAGCAGAAAAACGCTTGACATTATGTACCGTTGAGAAGAACATGGTAAAGAAGTATACAGCCGCCTCAGTGTGATAGCCTCTATAAAGCGCCACAATGATGGGTGGAATGAAGAAGAGGTTGCTGAGGGTGAGGAGCAGAGCTGCAGCCATCTGACGAGAGAACGACTGCGCAGTCGAGCCATCCGTACAGCCCCATCCCTGCCAACCTGCCAACAGGAATCCAGTAAGAGCCAATTCAGACTATAATGTGTTTTTGTCCTCAGCTCTTACTCTCTCTGTGTGTGCGTGTTTACCAGCTTTGCACACACATGCGGCATAGAGGTAGCCGTTTGTGCGCAGCAGTCTGCACTCTCCGTACGGTCCGCAGTCCTCGATGCAGGCGGTGACGCTCACAGATACACTGACTACGGCTGATGCATTTTTGCAGTCAACACTGGAAGGAAAATATTATGGTATAACACATATAAATAAAGCAACGGCGAATAACTACAGAACACTATATTATTATAATGCTATCCACACTCGATGTTGAGGGGTGCCAAAAATATATAAAAATCCAATTGGAATAATCTAATTGTGTTGGGTTAAAAAAATATTTTACAAAATATAAAAATATTTGACATTTTTTGTTTTTTCATTTATGTATTTGGCGGAAGCTTTTTTCCAAAGCGATTGCATACAATACATATGTCTTTTATCAGTATGTATTTTTAGAATTTACATTTTTAGGTATTTAGCAATTTTAGCAAATGAATGTTATATCCTTTTGTCATTTCACAATTTACTATTTTATTTTATTGCTATATAGGCTTCATTTATTCAGTTTTAGAATTTTATCATTTTTATTTCCCGCTAATAATTTTAGTGCCTCGACTTATTTCAGTTTATTGCTAAGGTAAAATGTATCATTTCTGTTAAGTTTAATTTATATTAGGACTGTCAAACGATTAATCGTGATTAATCGCATCCAGAATAAAAGTTTGTGTTTACGTAATTTATGTTGGTATTCTGTGCTAATTAATTTTGTATTTATGAACACATACACATAAATGCATTTCTTTTAGAAAAATATAAAATAAACGTTTATTAGGAATTTAAATTGTTGGTAAATATAAATTAATACATTATTTCCTAAACATATAGACAAGTATGTGTATGTTTTGTGTTTATAAATACAAAATTATTATGCCCTGTACACAGATATATATTATGTAAACACAAACTTTTATTCTGGATGTGATTAATCGCGATTAATCGTTTGACAGCCCTAATTTATATGTAACATATACAGGTATTGACCTGATTTGAATGAATTGTTTTAGTTTCAGTAAACTAAGACCTCATGTCTGTTCATGCAACAGGTGTTCAATATTGTGCTCTATACTGTATACTGACCTGTCATTGCAGAGCGTCTGCAGGCTGAGGTACCACATCGCTGCCTCTGGAAAAGGAATCCTCAACAGCACACGTGATTCATTTTTGCTCACGCTCAGAGAATATCCCTGTGCGAACGCTAGAGGCACACACACACAGAACATGCATGTCAAATGAGTCACGCAAGACATGAAGCATAACACCTGAATGCTCATGTATGACTAACCTGCATAGCATTGTTTGCTAGTGTTGACATTAATTACGGGAGCTGCAGGTGTGAGGCATGCTTTGACGCTTCCAAATCCACCAATCAGAGCACTCTGTCACAATCACATGACACAATGTATAACAGCACTATGTATAACTTAAAAATATTATTATTAATAATATGAACAAAGTTGCTTACAGTGTTCAAAAGGAGCTGTACGACAAATGTACCCCCACTGTCAGCGGTAGAGTCCAGATCCAGTGTGAGCACGGTCGGGAGGTCAGAAGTCACACTCAGGTTGCTGGATACTATGAAGCGTAGTGAAAGCACATCCTGTTCGTCTCTGAATACAGTCGGGCTCCTCATGCACACAGGGCCGGAACTGTTACCACGCAGTCCCTGCTGGTTCGTCCCAGAAAGAGATGCGTTGCTGTTGCTTTGGGGGAAAATGAATGCTGAAGTGTTGAAATTCGAAGAGACGCTTAAAGGTTTACACCCCACTGTATGAAAACGAGGAAACATGGAATTAAAAAAATGTTAGTTTAGCAAAACAGGCGAAAAGCCATTTAGGGAAACAGAAGTGGTAGATGACCTGTGACATTGGCGGAGATGTTGAAATCCACTGTGGTGTTAGGTTGACCGGTCTTGATCGTAACTAGCACCCAGGTGTTCCACGGAGGGGTGGAGAGCGACGCAGTGCAGGGTTCTAACTGTGAACAGTTCACTGTCACTACAGAGCCGGGCCTTAAAGTGCTGACGCCGAGGGTGATAGAGAGGTCACTTCCCTTCAGAGAGATGTTCTGGATCAAAACATCCAGTCTGGAGGAGAGCTCTGGGACAAAAACTCTAAAAAGAAAAACGCATTGCATTTTGATAAAAAAATTATAAAGCAAACACACACCGAACAGCGACACCTCTTCGCAGTTCAGATACATTTATTTAAAAAAAAGTAAATGTGTTGAAAGAGTGGTCTCTGCTACAATATTAGCACCTACAGTATTGGTATTTTGAATGAAGAAATGAAGCCCGTCTTAAGACCAATACAAATATTTGATATTTTCACAAAGAATTACGATAGCATAATATCCTTTTCAAATATTTTTTTTGTATGGCTTCATAAATTACAAGCAGCACAAGTACTCATATTTATACTTGCAACACATACTGTCTCTTATTTACATATCTTGTCTGCATTAGATGTGACGGTTTTATGTTATAACGTGAACGAAATGATAAAACATGAGCATGATTTACCTAAAAGGAGAGCACTAATTCATGTATAAATAAATTGTGGGAACAATCCAGGCTATAATGAGCATCAAAGTTTGATTTCAAGCATTAACTGAATTATAATTAGAGCTGTCAAACGATTAATCGCGATTAATCGCATCCAGAACAAAAGTTTGTGTTTACATAATATTTATCTATGTACTGTGCATATTAATTTTGTATTTATAAATACAAACACAACCACATGAATATATATTTAGGAAATACTTTAATATATTTATTTATATTTACCAATAATTGAAATTATAAATAAATGTTTATACATTTTTTGATTTTCCTTAAATATATGCATGTATGTGTATGTGTTAATAAATACTAGGCCTGTCAAACGATTAATCGCATCCAGAATAAAGGTTTGTGTTTACATAATATATATCTGTGTACTGTACATATTCATTTTGTATTTATAAAGACAAAAATACACATACTTGTTTATTTATATTTACCAATAATTTAAATTGTAAATAAAAGTTTATTAATAGTTATATTTTATATTTTTCTTAAATATATGCATTTATGTATATGTGTTTATAAATACAAAATTAATATGCACAGAACACCAGCATATATTATGTAAACACAAACTTTTATTCCGGATTCGATTAATCACGATTAATCGTTTGACAGCCCTAATTATAATTGAATTTTTTCTGTAATATACTGTAAATTATACTTATTATAATTAAACATAAGGGTCACATAGAAGTTTTTTTTGTCATGTATGGGTCTCGGTAGATCTTTGAGTGAAGAGTGACATTACAAATTTCTGCAGACAAATTCTGTGCATAACAGAGACAATATGCTTAAGAAACCAACAATGCCAATATACACAGCGCAATCTATTTATACACACAATAGCACATACTTAAACAGAGCTGATGCTTCGTCTGCTGTTAGCGTTTGATGGAGCAGAATGTGGTGAGTCAGGACTGGCAGGTCAGCCGCTCTTCTCACAAACATCTGCGGCTGAAACAAATACGAGCAAGACGGCAATCCCTATAACAGAAAAACACATATTGCACTTCTGTTCTTTGGAAGCAAGAAGAGCATTTAAACAAAGTGCCACCAAAAATAAAGATGAATATGAACCTGCTGCTCTATCTTGCCGTCATCCTTGGGCATGTGAGCGGCCATGAACCAGTCGCCAGGTTTGGGGTGGGTCACATTGAACAGTGTCACATTACTGCTCTGTCCAGTTGGAACAGTCAGTGTAATGTTGTGGGCAAGAGTGACTGACGTTGAGTTCGGGAACTCTGTGTTGATGGGGTTGATGACCGGTGGCGCTCCTGACCTAAAGTGCCTGGTGATTCGGATTAGATTGACAAAAATCAATGCAAATTTAAGTTAATTCGATTTGTTGCTACTTGATCATTTAGCTGCCACTTCGTCCACTATCTTCAGTCTGCCTTTGATATATTATACAGTTTTACAGTAGTAACTACCGCATTTTGATGGCCAGTAGGGTTACTATGCCAACAGAGGATTCGTCATCACTTTCCATTAACAGCATTATAAACGATATATTACGGAAATGAATCAAATATATGCATACACAGTAATGTTCTGGTCGCCGCAGTTCATCACGGACCCCCTCGTGACCGTGAGCAGCCACCGCACGAGCACCGTATCCTCCGGGACCCTGAAGTGATGGAGCCGAACATTTCCGAACCAGCTGTATTTGGACAACTTCTGAGGCGTTTTAGAGTAAAACCTGTTCAAGTAAGTTACGTCTGGAGGGCAGAAAATGACATCACGAAACGTCAGAGGTAAACAAACTCAATCTGCGTTACCGGCAAAATCCGTGGTGAACTTCACGCTGTTCTTCTTTTATAACATGTTTACCTTAGATAGGTTTAAGAAAACAGGCGACAGTTTTAATTAGCAACACAACCGGTGTCAATGTCATAAAATAAAGATTGCTCAAACGCTTCAAAGACATCGAACTCACCGTCACATAAACAGCCAGCGATGGCATAAAGTAAAAGGCACAGTGCAAAATACTTTTCCATTTTTCAGCGTAAAATTTGTCTAGTCAGCCCATTGTTGTGTGTTTCACATATCCAGAAGAGTGTTTTAACACATGACTTCCTGGTTCAAGATTACTGGACTGCGTCCAGCGTGCGTGGCTGCGTGCGCACGACTTCTGGCTGCTCGCGATGCTTGCGTCATGAATATTAATCATACACCTAGACGTTCAGCCAGCGGATTTGATCGCAGTTCAACCTCGTGAACATTCATCACCAAGGAATCTGTTTATGGATGAAAAAATGATTCTTGGCGATATTAGACAGAGGGCGCCAAACCAAGTGAGAATGAAGCAGCACCCTCATGCCGGTGTGTATAACAACAGTTTTATCTTTGCATTCGGTCTTTTTGAAGGACATAAAATTACATTTTTAACAAAGGCCTACTTTTTATTCCTAGGACTCAAGATGTTAATGATTCTAAAAATTCAGCCATCAAATATAATGATTACAGTGATAAGTAGACGAAATACAGTGTTGATACACTGCCATCTGCTGGTCAATAATTACAACGTCCTTACTATGAGGTAAATGCAGTAAGGTACGTGACACAGCTGTCATTAAAGGGGTCATATGACACGGCTGAAACGAATATTATGGTTTGTTTTAGATGTAATGCAATGTGTATACACGATTTAAGGTTCAAAAACGCTATTTTCCACATATCGTGCATGTTTGTATTTCCTTTTTGCCCCGCCTCTCTGAAACGTGCAGATTTTTTACAAAGCTCATCGCTCTGAAAAGCGAGGTGTGCTATGATTGGCCAGTTAACCAGTGCGTAGTGATTGGTGGAATACTGCAATCGTGTGATGGAAATGTAACGCCTCTTACCATATTTGGAACATCAGGTTCCAAAGCAATTGTACTGACAGGTACGCCCACCTTACTTGCGGTCTTAGTCAACTCATCACCACGAACTGACGTAGATTTGTTAATTGTTGCAATTTTACGTGTCTAATACATGCGTGGCCAATTTATAACACACCAAAGACACAGAAAAACACGTATTCGCGCCATATGACCCCTTTAAATAATGTTACATTGAGTGAGACAAGGTACTCATCCTGTTTTTGGAAACGTTGGAACGGAAGCTTATGTTTAAATGGGTCTGTTGTATTTTTAATCGTTTTCTGTTTCTTGTACTGTCTTGATATGGACCTAAGAGTCTGAAATAAAGCATGAATTGAATTGAATAATTCTAATTCAGTATATTGTTTACTGTGTCTGATTTTTTATCTTTATATGTTTTTGCTTTGCTTTCTTAAAGAGCTAGTTTAACCAAAATGCATATGACTTATAGGAATTAGGAAAAGTACCCCCACACAATTCTTAAAACTAAAACTCACTGCTTTATTCTTGCAAACAAACATCAGTGCTCTTTATAAAGCAACTCTTTGTTAAGATGTAATCATTTCTTTTATTTACTGCAGAATTTTTGTGATGTAGTATTGTCTACCTGTGGTTTATGGATAGTTAAACCATTACATGCTGCCTCAGCTGCTGTTAAGTGTTCTTGTTCTCTAACATATGTTAGTCCAGATGCTACACTCTCTGCTGCTGGTCATTAGGGCCTCTATTGCCCTGCGTCCGACTCTTATTTAACCCATGCTGTACACACACACACACTTGCTTTTTTGCCACCTCCCATTTATATACTTTCAAATACTGTTTACCTGGCAAGATGGCACATAAGTTTGCACAATGCATATGTTTCCCAATGTTTTGACTCAATTTATGCATTTCTACAAGAGTAATTTCAAGCATATGCCTTCGGGTGAAAAGATAAACACTGCAATAACAAATAGCAAAAATTCTATTGATGTGCGGAAACCTTTGACATCAAACCTTTTCTGTTATATTAACCTATTAAGCAACATTTTATTGCTATCAGATATTGTTGTATATTATATTGTTGATTTGAAAAGAAAAATACTTTGACCTTAATTGTATATATAAGGTCTAAGACACCATGCACAGGTAGGATAACATAATTAGCATTGCTTGTCTTTTTAATGGGTTTTTATAAAGGGGCTCATTCAAAAGTCAAAACAGCGTAAGATGCGATTTCACGCCTTTTTAGGTTTACCCTTAAGTGCCCACCCTGTACGAGATAAGCTCTGTAGTCTCGGACTGTTTGCATGCGTGTCTCTGTTCATGTGTGTGTGTGTGTTGGGGACACTTGAGCGTCCCCCGGCAGACGCGGCGTTATAGCGGCCGCCGCTTTGCGCCTGTTTCCGTTCGACTCTCCGGTTGCCGGGCGCCAAGACAAACTCATGCTCTGTTTAACCAGAACACAATTACAGACGTGCGCGTAAATATTTGCTCGGAAAACAGACTCACCTGAAGCGATGGGTATAAATGACCGAACCGATAAATGCCCATAACGCGGAACGGAGAGCACAAATTCAGAAGCAACATCCATACGGTAAGAGACCCACAAATGATGCATTGGATTAAGATTTATCACTTTTGTTTTCTTTCTTTCTTGATTTTAAAGGGATAGTTCACCCAACATGAAAAATTCTGTCACCATTTACACACCTTCGAGTTGTTTCAAATCTGTATACATTTCTTTGTTCAGATGAACACAAAGAAATATATTTTGAAGAATGTACAACAAACATGAGGCACTTTTGACTCACATTGTATTTTTTCTGTCAATGGTGGCCAAGAACTGTTTGGTAACAAGCATTCTTCCAAATATCTTTCTCTGTGTTCAACCACAGAAATGTAGACAGGTTTGGAACTTCTAGAGAGTGAGTAAATCATGACAGAATTTTCATCTTTGGGTGAACTAGCTTCTGTATATCTCTAATGTTTAAGTTTTTATTTTTTAAACAGAATATATGATGGTATAAACAACTCATTTTCTAACTTTCTTTCTTTCTTTCTTTCTTTCTTTCTTTCTTTCTTTCTTTCTTTCTTTCTTTCTTTCTTTCTTTCTTTCTTTCTTTCTTTCTTTCTTTCTTTCTTTCTTTCTTTCTTTCTTTCTTTCAACAAAACCCATCACTCATTTTTTCACACTGATTTCAATGTCTAAATTCTTTTTTTTACATTTATATTTTTTTAAACAGAAGATATGATGGTATAAACACATAATTCGCTTTGGCAAATGTTATTGGCTATTTTTCCTATAATGCAGCTTTACATTGACAATGGTTTTTGCATGTAAGGTGCTTGATGTTTCTTCTTGAGTTTTGCTCAAATGCCTGTTTTCTCAAGTTTGTGCAGTTTGCTGGTTTGGTGGTTTTAATTCAAACATAATTTTAACATAGGCTATAATTTAAAACAATGGCTTTGTATTTTGTGTGTTACTTGTTGTCCCGCTGTTCCATGGATTGTTTTGTATTTCTAATTGTTGTTTGGAGCTCAAATTTCCTTGTTTGGCTGTTTAATAGCAGATTTCCATTATGACAAATTATGGCCCACTATTGAGCTATATCAATGTATATGCCAACATTGAAATTGAAAATTTCACTAAAGTAACAAGTGACAATCTTTAGGTCTGTTTATGCTCACATTCTCACATTTCTTTTTTTATTTCTTTTTATAGCATGGCAGCAAGCGTGATCAGACCGCTGAGTCATTTTGCTTTAGCGAGACCTCTGCAGGCTTGCTTCCTTTCTGTGGAGGATGAGAAGGAGACTGAGGAAGAGTATGAAGAGGAGCTGAGGCAGGAGGTCGAAGATAGTTTGGAAGATGACGAGGATGTAGTCTCCATTGTGTCTCATGAAGAAGAGCCATGGAGTTTTGACCCCACCCCCCATGACTCTGAGATGACCAATCAGCTGCTGCGCTTCGCCGAGCTCATCAGCAATGATGTCCAACGCTACTTTGGCCGGAGCCAAGACCCTGATACCTGTGACATTTATGCAGAGACACCGTGTTCTAAAGTTGGGGGCCGTCAGCGCTACTATGCTGACTTCATTAAAGTTGCATCATCAGGGCAGGGGGAGGAGCCTGAGCCACTAGGGCCCCTTGCAGAGCTCTTTCAAGATGCTCAAAGCAAGGGGCGTGGTCTACCCATGAGCCAACGTCGCCTGCCAATCAGCTTCTGGACAGAGCCTCTCTCACACCAGTTGTTTAGTGATACAAACACGCAGGAGAACTCATTCGGTATGGCCAACACTTCAGAGAGCTCCATTAACATCAATTCTTCATTGAGCATGTACAATAATACTAATGTTTGCACCATGACCAGCTCTTGTATTCCAGGGACTCTCAGTAGCTCAAGCACCCCAGATTTTAGTGATTTACTTGCTCACTGGGCCATTGATAAAGATACCAATGAATTCAACTGTGACCTCCAGCTGTTATAATAGAAATTTTAACATAAACAGTCCCATGCACTCCAAAGTATATTGTTCATTAGAATCTTGTTGTCTGATAACCACAATAATCATTAAAGATTGTACAAGCAAACTATTATTAGAAGCAAAACTGTTTTTTATTCCCATCACTGTTTTGTGAGAATGTATAATAAATATTAAATGTATTTTGTCGCATCCACTGGTGGATGCTTTCACTTGTTTTAGCAATATATCTCAATGTTTATCTTTTATTTTTTTATTTCTTGCTTCAGGTTGTTGCTTTGTGTTCTGGATACAAAAATGTTAATATCTTTTATTTTAGAGAAAAGACATTTAGTGTTCTTGTCCAACCATATTTTGTTGTTTGTTTTGTTTAATAAAACGAATGTGCTAAAAACTATGAAATAGGGCTGTCAAACGGTTAATCGTGATCAATCGTATCCAGAATAAAAGTTTGTGTTTACACTGAAAAAAGTGAAACTTTGGACCAACCTAAAAATATTACGTCAACTTTTTACACACAATTTTATTAGTTTATCGAAATTTATACATTTCAACAAACCACCATTATTGTGATCATTATTGTGAATTTGCTAGTTGGGCTCTTGACTTATATTTTAATGATAAGTTTTCATGGTCTGTTGTGACAGTGTGTTAAAACACATTTGTTGAGGCAATGAAAACTAAGATCCATTGGGATCAAGTGATTGGTGACTGTAATCATTGTGTAAATAATTGCTCAGGAGTGTGTTATTAATGTGTGAATGTTGTGTGATCCTACAAGGTGAGATTTAAACAGTGGTACTAAAACACAATATGAACTAATAGAAAACACTCAAAAAATTGTTAAATTGTTGAATCAATTAGACTTCAAGATTCAGTGTGTCTCAACAATGGTGGCAATCAACAAAAGAAAGCTTCATGCGGCAATGCATGCTGGGTAACATCATAGTACAAAACTCATTCATGACTCCCAGCATGCATTGGCGTTGATCTGTTTATCTGAATTAGTTTGATGATTGTCACCATTGTTGAGATTCGTATGATGACTGTTGATGTCTAAGTGTGCCAAGACAATTGTCTGTTTATTTTATCACAGTATCTTTGTATTTGTGAACCAGGACATTCGAGTCAGTCGTAAAAGATCAACTTCCACATTATTTAGTGTCACTTCTCATATTTATCAAAGCTTGATCGACATCACAAAAATGTAACTTTAAAGCATCTTTTCTTTTCTTATTAATGCACGGGTGTTCTTATTGAAACATTATTGTAAACACTTATAGAGAAAAGAGATTTAATTGAACCAAAATCGAGGATCAAAAGCCCAACGAAAGCAAACACTGATCACAATAATGGTGGTTTGTTGAAATGTATACATTTTTATTTGAATCAAGCCATAAATATAATTTGAGAAAAAATAATAAAATTTCTTGTAATGTAATTTTTTTAAGTTGTCCAAAGTTTCACTTTTTTTCAGTGTACGTAATAATTGTCTATGTACTGTGCATTTTTATTTTGAATTTATAAAAACATGCACGTACACATACATGTAGGCTATTCATATTTAGGGAATATTTAGATGTATTTATTTACATTTACCAATAATTTAAATTATAGGGCCTATATAAATGTTTATAAATGTTTATATTTTTCTTAAATATATGCATGTATGAGTTTATAAATACAAAATTAATATGCACAGTACACAGACATATTATGTAAACACAAACTTTTATTCGTGATTAATCGTGACTAATCCTTTCACAGTCTATAAAAAGTAATTGGTGGTGGAAATATTTTGGTCAACGGTGTTCTCTTAATCTTGACTTTACAACTTTGTTTATATATTGCTCTCAAAACAGGTAAACCAACCTGGTTTTGACACATTTCTCTGTGATAGCCTACTCATCTTGCCTACTCATATACATGCACACACATTACTTATTATCTTAAAGTTGCATGCTGTCAAAATAAATATGCATTTGAACTCATTTTAAAGCCACGTGTAGATTAAAATACAATAGAGTCCTGGAGACACACATTGGAGGGCAAATAGCAGGGCACATGGATTCACATTCTGTGTATTTTAAACGTGTGTTTTTGAGTGAATTTGCTTAAGTACATTTGCTTAAGGGCTTAAGTTACAATACCCCAGGGTAACAAACATCTTTGCAGAAAAGGAGCTCATTGCACATCTTCATCTCTGTGTGAGTGCTTACGTGTACGCGAGCAAACTCAACAGTCTACACAGCACGTCACGTGACAAAGACTTGTTCTGCGCTTGGTTGATCATTGCTAATTCAAACAATCCAACATTGCTGTAATTTTATCAATGAAGGCTATGCACTTTTATTAGATGTGATCACGCACTTAAAGATTTTCTTGAAAGAAAGAAGAAACAAAGAAAGTAATGATATTGTTTGCAGTGTAATCTAATGTCTAACTGAACGGAACTGTGAGAGCACGTGAAGTGAGACCAGTAGTTTTGCACCACGCACGCTCTCTATAATGACTCGTCACTGTTGAATCTCTTATCAGCACCACATGATCGGACAGCAGCATGGACAGGTTCATTTCAGCACCATCCGATCATGAGGCTCCTACCTGTACTGGCTTTCACCCTTCTTCTCTGCGCCTTGTGCGTACGGGCAGACGAGCAAAAGGTTGAAGAAGAAGTTAAGGAAGAAGTTGAGGAACATGTTGAGAAAAAAGAGGACAATTCTGAAGAGGATCCAGAACCAGAAAAGACGGACGAAATTACAGAGGAGAAAAACGTCATGGTCCTTCATAGCGTCAACTTCGACAGGGCGTTGAATGAGAACAAGTACCTGCTCGTGGAGTTTTGTAAGTCGCTCTTAATTTGTCCAAATGCGCTTATTTTGCGCTTGTTGAGCTTTTTTTTGGATATTGCAAAAGAAGGAAAACGCATGCAAAAATGTTAATTCATGTGACAATATTTGTTCGAAAATGAAAAAAAAAATATATATAATATTGACAAAAAAGTTGGTGTATGTGGTGGAAGGCGGAGAAAAGTTGAAAGAATGCTAACGCAAGCTTTACACATCATCCATTAAAAGCGCAGATGTTATTTCTCTCACGGTTAAAGCGGTCAAGTTATGCAAACTTTACAGCCATGGAGTGTCATTCATAGTGCAACGTTCCTCAAGACAGGCTAAAGTAGGCTATAGCGTAAAGAACTGTAAACATAAATTCTATTACATGAAATTTGCATCTGAATTTCGACGGTGTTGAATTGTAACTATTATTTCAATAGTATTTTTACGCAATTTTCTGCACAGGCTAGTTTTACAAACTGAATTTTATTCTTAGGTAAATAAAAAAGATTTTTTTCTTAGATTATATATTTGCAAATAAAATGTAATAAATAGATTTTCAGCGCAAATTGCATCTTTGAAAAAAACCCTTGTCGTAAGAACACTTCAACTTTTGCTTAAAGTCTTTATTGTATATGAGCCATGTAACTTACATGTATGTGTTTACAGAAAAAAGAATCATATTGCAATTTAAGTTTTAAGAGTAGATTTTGCATTCAACTTTCCCCATACCTATAAAGATGCCCCGTGGTGTGGTCACTGTCGTTCCTTGGAGCCCATATATGCTGAGGTGGCCTAACAGCTCAAGAAAGAGTCTTCAGATGTGCGACTGGCCAAAGTAGATGCGACAGATGAAAGGGAACTTGCCAAAGAGTTCAACATCGACGGTTTCCCCACAATTAAATTCTTCAAAGACGGCAACAGGCAAAGCGCCACAGATTTTACTGGTAATGCTTGATTTGCTTAAATGCACAATGTGATATCCATATGGGGGTGTGTTTGCACAGACATTATCCTGTCATTTGCATAGGAAAGCGAACTGTTATGGGTATCAGTAGATGGCTGGAGCGACACACAGGACCGAGCGCTACTGTTCTGAGTGATGTAAAGAGCGCAAAGGCACTGCTGGACTCCAACGACGTGGTGGTGGTCGGATTCTTCCAGGTAAAACATGTATTGTTTGCGTAAGGTAACTGACTTTTAGGATCCAGCAACCTGTATATCCGCACTAGAATATACAGTAACATTGGTCACTTTTTTATTTTTTCAAGTTTCATGTTGTAATATAAAAACGGAAGTTCTTTACTTCCTGCATGAGTGTGCAATAGTGCAGGCTAATCTTTAGTATTCTCTATCTGTAACAGGATCTGGAAGGGGAGGAGGCAAAGACTTTTTATGATGTATCTTTAACTGTAGTGGAGGTCAACTTTGGCATCACAAGTAATCCGGAGCTCTTTAAGAAGTATGATGTGAAGGGCGATGCAGTGGTGCTCTTTAAAAAGGTAATTTTGAAGGAATATACTGTATAATCTTCTAAAAATATGAAACTTCTGAAGTTCTGGTTATATACTAAGAAAAAAAGAAAGTATAGGGATAGTTTCCAAAAGGAAAGGGAGTTGTTCCAAATCTGTATACATTTCTTTGTTCTGATGAACACAGAGAAAGATATTTGGAAGAATGCTTGTAACTGCTAGTTGGAAAATTGCTTTATAAATGTCTTTGTTCTGTTGAACACAAACAATGATATTTTGAAAACTAGGAAAGCAAACGGTTCTGGGGCACTTTTGACTGGTTCTATCCTTGGTGTTTCGAATCAGACAACATCACGCATCATTTCATTTTTTTTGGCGCGTTCAAGGAGCATATATAGTCAACACAGAACAAAGAAATGTATACAGATTTGGAACAACTTAAAGGATGAGTAAATGATGACAAAATGTAAATTTTGGGGTGAACTGTTCCTTTAATGCGTTATCTGCCAAACAGTTTAGTCAGTCTTTGTGTAATTATTTCAGTTTGATGATAAGCGTGCAGACATGGTGCTTTCCAAAGATGACAAGCTAGACAAAGATGACCTGATTTCCTTCATCAATTCCAACCGTGTAGAGCTTGTCATTACATTCAATGAAGAGGTAACATCTATTAATTGTACTATTCTAACTTTAAACAACAAAATTAGAAGCGGTTCATTACGGTTTACTTTCATCTTTTCTTCCCAGAATGCTGATCATATTTTTGGCTCTAAAATCCATAAACACTTTATTCTATTCATAAATTCAACTGTGGAATCCCACAATGCACTGCTGGAGGATTTTAGAGCCGTTGCCAGCGAGTTTAAGGACAAAGTGAGTTTTTTAAGTATTTATCTACACTTCAAAAACTGTTGTGTTTACTTATAATCTATAGCCTGTTGTCCCTTTTTCAACATGAAATGACACATAATGTGGTAAAAAGATGTGTTAAACAAAAATTAGTTATTATTTAACACATTTTGTTTTGAGAGTGTACACTACACACATTTGTTGGTGTTGTTTAATGTACGTTATGCACTTTTTAGTACAGAAATCAAGAGTCCAAGGTTTTTAAGCCCACTAGACCTTTTTGTTAATGATTTTAATAAAATATTCCTAAAATGTGTGCTTTTAGGTGCTCTTCATCAAGATTGACATTTCATCTGACAAAGTGAACCACGTGCTACAATACTTCAGTCTTTCTGAAAATGATGTTCCTATTACTCGCCTCATCAACACAGAGACCGTGATGAAATACGCAATGAATGAAACAGTCATCAATAAAGACACATTAAGAACATTTTGTCAGGGAGTGCTGGGTGGTACAGTACAGGTGTGTATCTGTTTTAACCAATCATCTTCATTTATAGAACATGTAACTTGACATAGCTTAAGATCAAATTGAAAGTTATAATAAAAATGTCGCATTGCAATGCATTTCATTCAATGTCCTATTCCTAGCCTATTTTACAAGCATACAATTTCTGATATTTGGCAGATAAACCACATCTAAGCAAACAAAAAGGCAACACAGAAAGAACTTAAAGAAGAGTAAACAACGTTATGCAGTGCTAACATTTGTTTTGAACATCTGCAAGGGTTTGCTAAACCGGTTGATTCAACGTAATTAAGAGGTTTAACTCATTATTGCGTTTTATTTGCTTAAAAGTGAATGTTTACTTTTACCTTTCGACTTTTTACAATGTTTGAATGTTGTCTGTCACACTGTTTCAAACACTGTAAAATGGGGGTCCAACGTCAACGAAAATACGAAGTTGGAAATTACGACTTTCCATGTTTAATGGAATGCAGCAGTTTTTAAAGAGTATATCAGGAAAGCGTGTCAACTTATCTAATAAAACACTTTCAATATAGCCCCATTTGAAGAGTCAAGAAATTCCAGAAGACTGGGACAAGAATCCTGTTAAAGTCCTTGTAGGGAAGAACTTTGCCGAAGTGGCTTTTGATGACACTAAGAATGTCTTTGTGGAATTCTGTAAGTTAAGCCGCTTATCTTCTCAAATTCAAATAAAAGCATGCAAAACCACCACTGACGCGATCTTTGTTTCCGTCTCACAGATGCTCCGTGGTGTGGCCACTGTAAGGAGCTGGCACCTATCTGGGATGAGTTGGGTGAGAAGTACAAAGACCATGAGAATATAATCATTGCTAAAATGGATGCCACGGAAAATGAGGTGGAGGAGGTCTCCGCACACGGATTTCCCACCTTTAAATTCTTTCCTGCTGTGGCTGAAAAGAAGGTGAAAAAAATGATGCGCACTTACATGCAGCATAATGATTACTTCACCTTTAAAACATAATGCGAGTTCATACATTGTGAAATGAAACATGACTTTGAAGGTACTAAAAAACCACAATTCTCTATATGAAATCAGATTGTCGACTATAATGGACAGAGGGATGTAGAGACTTTCTCAAAGTTCCTGGATAATGGTGGAGTGTTACCAGAAGGAGAGGATGAAGATGACGAAGATGATGATGAGGATGAGGATAAAGATGATGTAAGTCAAAAGTGTATAAATGGGCATTTAACAGCTTTTATGGTGTCATTTATTTATTTGTGCTGGTGTGTCTCAAACTCTCCTCGTGATCTTCAGGTATCAGCTGAACCGACCGAGGAGTCCCCAAAATCTACCAATGAAACCAGCAAGGACGAGTTGTAAAACAAGATAAATCAACTGAAATCAATGCCATGCATGAGCCCATGTATTTTATCGCAATATAATTTCTTCTGCACTGGACAATTTCAACAAATGAAATACCTGACTAAATTGAACAAAAAAAACTTAATAACGTGGACGTTTAGTTTATGGTCATGATTTACAATTTCAGTGAAGATCTGTGATGTACAATCACTTTAAAATATACAATATTCTGTTTAAGAAAAAATTGTTGAGTGAGTTTCATGAAATCTGTCATCCAGTTTTTAAAACCCCAAAATAAAAAAGTTTTTCAAATAAAAAGATATAAAACGAATAAAACTCGGTTGTTGTATAACTGTCCTGTATAACATTCATAATAATCTTACTTTCATTCCGGTAAAGCAAGCGATGCCATTTACATTTTAATACATTTAAAAACAGCATTTTTTATCATCATTTTGGTATTTGTGGTTCTACCCTTATAATTTTATGTATATGATTTAAAAATATATTTTATGTAGACCCCTATTGGGAACAATAACAATAACATCATGTTATTTGATTTTTTTGCCTTTTTATAATAATTTTCATCATAAGCATTTGATCTAAATTACTGCTGTCCCTGATGACGACACTGTGCTCACTGAAACAATTTTTAAGAACAGATCCTTAAGACAGCCTGGAGGCCAAAGAATAACTTATTACATCAAAAGTAGACAAAGCTTAACTAAATACTTTAAGTGCACAGCAAAATCGCCATTGTTAAAAAGGGTCAAATTAACTCTCACAGTGTTTCTATAATCAACACTTTGAGAGTGTGGATTATACATATATACATGGTGAGTGTTAATTTGACCTTTTTAACACTGGCGATTGAAAAACATTGGCATTTATTTTAGTACATACTCATTCAGTCTGGCAGGACTACATTCCTTTTTACTGCACTGGAATGCACAGATAGGAAAGATAGACAAGGAACCGGTAGAGTGAGTATGACAGAGATGTCACACGGAAGACAGTTTCTTGACACGCAGGTAAGAATAATTCAGCTCTTGTTTTTAGTTATCTGCTAAAAATGAATGATACATTGATTGAAGGAGAATAGACAACATTTTCAAGTACAGTAAAAGTGAAATGCATATTATGAGAGATTATGAATGATTTGTGTTATTTCAATTTAGCTTGTGTAAAACATTAATTATAGAAAAATAAAGATATAACTTGAGGAAAGACTGATCTCAGATTGGCAGCTCCCTGTCAATTTAGTTTAATAGAAACAACAAAAAATGAAATTGTTGCTTAAATGAGGTCATGCAATTAGTATTTGATTCCAGCAAATTGTGATTAGACATGATTCAAATAAAAATGTTGATTACAATTCAGAACTGTAAGGCTTTCTTTTGGTTAATAATAACTATTCTTTAGAAGAGAAGAGCATGCAAAATATAAAGTAATTTCAAGATTCAGCAGATTTTTCTTGTTCCTTTTCTTTGTGACTATCATACTTAAGACGACTTTTTTCCTTAGTGGTTTTGTGGTTACAGTGATCCATTAACAATTAACCATTGTGTCCTTAGGAAAGTGCTTAAACTGTAGTTACTCACGGGAGCTTGTCCCAACAATTATGTAGCTTTGGTGCAAAAGCGAAGACTAAATACAAGAGGAAAGAAGCTATTATTTATTATGGAATACTGTATTCATTTTTTATTTGTGGATGTTAAAGAGAGCTTAATCTACCGAACCAATATATTGCAAGTAAACGAACTGACTGAATGACTCATAATTTAATAAAACGTTTTATTTACAGTAATTTATTATTCAGGTTGTTCATAATAGGAATTGGCCAAAAATGTAAAAAATACTGTTAAAGTAATGTTAAAGGGACACTTCACCCAAAAATGAAAATTCTGTCATCATTTGCTCACCTTCAAGTTGTTCCAAATCTGTATAAATTACTTTGTTCTGATGAACACAGAGAAAGATATTTGTAAGAATGCTTGTAACCAAACACATCTTGCCCCCCATTGACTCCCATAGTAGGAAAAAGGACTGTATCATACATATAAGAAGACCTTTTGAAGAATGTAGGACAGCAAACAGTTCTGGGGCACTTTTAACTACACCATAGTATTTTTTCCTACTATGGGAGTCAAAATCTGTCTGTACAAGCATTCTTCCAAATATCTTGTTCATCAGAACAAAGAAATGTATACTGATTTGGAACAACTCGAAGGTGAGTAAATGATGACAGAATTTTCATTTTTTGGTGTATCCCTTTAACTAAACATTTACCTTTAACCACATTTAATGATTTCACAAAGCATTTATATGAGCAATAACAAAATGACAACGTGTTTGTTTAAAGGCGTAAATTTAAAGTCTAAAACTTAACTACTGTAAAAAATGACACAGCTATTTACTTAAAAAAATTAAGGTAACAGTATTACACAAAATATTTTTAAGTACTTTAAAGCATATTTTAACGCGATATTCCACGAATAAATCAAGTAAAATTACCTAAAATATTTAAGCACGTCACATGTAAACTTTAAAAAATCAAGAAGAAATACTAATTTGAGCATTGGAGATAACTTCTTTTTTAACTTCAGTTATTATTGTTTATAACATATATGATGTACAAGTAAGCTGAGAGTAGACTCAGTACTGACATTAGCAGCATTACTGTTCACTGTGTGAAAAAACAAACAGTTTGGAGCTCTCCCACAACCTAAGCACAAGCACCACTCTTCTGAAAGATGGTAACCACGAAACTCAGAAATACAAACAGAATCTCTTCTAAATCTTAAAGACAACTGAACAATAAACACTATCAAGTCTTTCATTTTATTCTAAAGCACATAAAATAGCACTTTTTCACAAAAATGACTCTCCTAATGCTGTCGCATGCAGAGCATGCTGGGAACTCTAAATTCACTGCTCAGTTAGGGAAATTAATTTAAATAATTCATGTAGTTCCACCACAAAATAATGAAATAAAGATCCTTTATCCAATTTTAAGTGGGTTGAACATGATCAAATTAAGTTGAATTCACTCAATTATTTGTGCATTTAGAATTCCAAGATATTTCTATGATTTTAACTTAAATTTTGGTTAAAAAAACAAGAACACAATTGTATTGTTACTAAAGTAAATTTCAGTAAAGTCAAGTCTACTCAATTAATTTCATGAAATCTACTTCGACACAGAATCATTTTTTACAGTGTAATAATAATAACAAGGAAACTCAGAAATGTTAATCCCAGAAGTTCTGTTTCACAGTCAAATGTACAATTACAGTTTTTCCAACAACTCGATTTTTGCCTTGATGAAAGTCTGGGATATTTTTGAGCAACTCGATTTTACATGAATTTTGTGCTATCAAATTTAAACTCAAACCTGAACTTCAATTCACTTATGCTTCGATAGATTGAGTAAATGGATACCCCTTCATATCCTGCTGCTGACACCACCACCCCACGGTCCCCACCTCCCTCTTACCATGATATTAATGCACTTGCCATCTTTGAAGGCCTTCCAGCGAAGCCACCACCCCCTTACAGTGAGGCCACTTACAGTGAGGCCACAGCGCCTCCTATAGGTGCGTTCTTCACCTGGTAGTGATGTTTCTGAAAACATTTCATCAACTACTACGAAAGCAACTTTGATCTATTATTTAACACATTTTCTGGTTCATGTTTGTTTATAGACACGAATCAACAGCAAGCAAACCGGTTTCCGAGTGGAGCACAAGCAGACCAGTTTCCGGTGCTTAATATGCCCAGAGTCGTAGTGGTGAACCACACAGAACAAGGTAAAGAAGTGTTCAGGTCAGTCCTGTCACGTCTTACTAAATGCTTGCTTTACTTACTATAAAAATGCTTACAAATATTTAATTTACATTAATAAAGTCCTAACTTAACTTTTATAGAATTGTTTTTACCGACCAAACAGTAGATGGCGCAAAATAGGCCTACCTTACGTACTACTCTAGGCCAGTGGTTCTCAAACTTTTTTGTTGTAAGGCCCCGTTTGTGTAGAGTGCATTTCTTTGCGGCCCCCCAAATAAAGACTTACAATCTTAAACTTAAAATGTTAATTAAACCAAGAAAATATTCAGTTAAACAATGCTAAAACATCAATTCTTTTGGTTGGTGGTGTTGTTTTTCTGATGTTTGATTGCACAAAATGTATGATAAATATCTATATTTCTAAAATGCTACAAAATCTGTGGCCCCCCTTGAACCATCTTGGGGCCCCCCAGGAGGCCACGGCCCCCAGTTTGAGAACCACTGCTCTAAGGAAGCTATTTCTGTCATACAACAAGTCCACTCGACTTGGATATCTGTCATCAACTTTATACCATAAATTGTATTTCTCATTGATTTATGACTGAATTTCAAACACACATTGTTGCAGTGATTGTGCGGCAGCAGATCGTGAAGAATGAAGCCCCTCAGGTGATTGTGGTCCAGCCACAGCAGATGGTTCTTGCACTGGGTGACACACAAACAGCGACTGTTTGTAAATACTGTCATAACAGCATCCTGACTGTTGTTGAATATAAACCGGGTTGTGCTGCATGGGCCATGTGCATCCTACTAACAGTGCTGGGGTAAGTGAAGAATGAACAAAGTTTGTAATTAAACATCATAGTGTATAGCTTGTGTGTCTGCAATGTTTCTCATGGTGTTTTACAGGTTGGTTTGTGGATTTTGCCTCATCCCATTCTGTGTCAGGGGCTTCCAAGACGCCCATCATTCCTGTCCTCAATGCCGCAGGCACTTAGGCATATACAGGCGCAAATGACTACACACAGTATATGTCTATACGTGCACCTGTTTACAACCTCTTACCCACACATTTTATATTATAATCATTATATGTAAAAAAATGTATATTCGACCACTATCAAAGATCACAATGGCCAAAATGTATAGTCTTTTTGAAGATGTGAATACACTGTTACCCTGTCTTTATACTCTATATCTTTATTAACTTTCTACTGTAGTTGTAATTGTAATATATATTGTAATTTATGTAATAAATATGAACACTGGATCTGATTGAATCGTTGGTCATAAATATGTTGTTTATTTGACTTAAACAAGCAATTTTAAAGATATTGGTCACCCCTCATTTAGCAGATCTCGTATGACTGAAAGAGCTGCAAATACTGAGTGAAAATATTAAAGTGTGTACGGAGGATTAGCGTTCAAATAACAAGAGTTTGTGGTTTTACTGCCCTATAACACAAAACATCAAAGTGCACTGTGAAAGCTATATAGACAGAGATGAATCCTATAGCTCGTGTGGTTAAAGCCTAAACTAATGGATGAAAATAATAACAAGATAATGTGCAGAGTGAACAAACACTGAAGCTAAATCCATAAAACGCACAACCACACAAACCATTGTTTTAGTTTTCACAATGTTTATAGAGGAAATGATTAGTTGCAGGCAGCCGCTCAGAAAGACATTAAACTGACATTAAACAATTTAGTCCCCATTTCTGTAGCGTTAAAAATAATTTGTTGTAGTTTTATACCATTTTGCTGTTAACATTTCTTTAGTCATTTCTTCATCTCTAAACCGGTTTATAGTGGTACCCTTACAATACTATTTGCTCTCTGATTCTTAATATTCAGTTGATCTTTTTTTTTTTTTATTGAATTCTCTGAGTTTAGACAATGATGATAGAAAACAATTACTCATTTTGGCACTGCACATTTGTTAGAGTCAGTTTACAATTGGCAGTCAAATTGACACTTGGATTCACTTTTTATGTTAATTGGCCCGGTGGAAATATGATTTGATAGATTTGATCACTTATTGCATTTCAGATTCTTCAAACATCTTTCTAAAATCTTGTTATTGGTGTTAATGTGCTTTGATGGATCATTGCTGGCGCAAGTTACGTTACGTGCGGTTACATGTACATGTGGTATACATACACGTATTCATATTGTAATGTGTATTTGTAATTATTTATGTTTTATTAATGTGTGTTCAACTTCTGAGCCCTGTTTAAATTGTTACTGTAGCACACTACAGTTTTAAAACAGTGCAGTGCCGACTTCTGCCAAAAGGGGGCGCAGAGGGGTTGTCATGGTGACGTGCATGCGCTTTCCTCAGACGTTGCCAGCCGCATCTGAGGAAAGCCACAAACCGCTTCTTGTGTTTATTTCTGTTTGCTGTCCTACATTCTTCAAAATGTCTTCTTTTGTGTTCATCAGAACAAAGAAATGATAAAGTAATTTTTCCTACTATGGGAGTCAATGGGTGTTGAGCTCTGTTTGGTTATAAGCATTATTACAAATATCTTTCTCTGTGCTCATCAGATTCTCGACTGCATCTCATAACATTTACTCTCGCACTCTTTGAATGTTTGTGTAGCAGATTGTAAGAAATTAAGCCAGATTGTTAATGCACTGGGTGACACAGCGATTGTTTGTAAATACTGTCATAAAAGCAACCTGACTGTTGTTGAATATTAGTGGCCTGCATGTTTTAGCAAAGATCACTATATATTTGTAAGTAGTTTGTATGTGTTTCTATATTTTTTAAGCTGTTTTTACAGGTTTATTTGTAGATTGCGTCTTAATTTTGGATGCCCACCGCTTCTGTCCTTAAATAAGAAAATACACTTGCAAATGAATGATTAAATGTATGCACCTGTTTCTAAACTCTTACATTACTATTACATTTTTCGCTTAAAGTCTGTCATCCATCATTTTTAAAGTTGACAATTAAGAGACACATTACTGCATATATAAAGATTGCCACTATCAAATAGTTCAGCTTTATTATTTATCTAATAATACAGTACAATACACCAAACCCCAAACATAATAACAAGAAAATTATTTTATTTATATTATATATTATTAATTATTTATATAAATTGATTAATTATTTTTAATCCTTCATAAAGGACAACATTGCAAGACAACATTTATTATCTCAAAAAGTGTCAATACAATCAAAATAAAACATTCCTTTTATCTAAGCATCTCAACCATACACAGCATTCTTGAGTAGCTGTGAAAACAACATTTGTTCAATGGAGTGAGCTGAGGACAGGTCTTCAGGGAGTGTTTTGCCAGTGCAGGAAAGCTTTTTTGAAATTACCGTAGACCTACTCATAGTTTCATGCGTACAACATAGAAATCATGAAGTCCAAAGCAATGTACTTCAGTATGTATTATCAAAATAGTATATTTTTCTAACATCTATGATGTCTTCTAACATCTATGATGTCACTTCCTGTAATTGTCCATATCCATGGTCCTTGTAGACTTCACTTTTGCTCCACTCCAGTTTTTCCAAGTTTTCAATATTAGTTGGTGTGTATATATGCCCCATATTTTGTGTCTGTGGTCAGTTATAAACTGAGTTATATACTTTCGGCTTTAGTTGTTTTAATTTGACTGCAAAATCAGTCTTTACATAATCAGATACATCAGACACAAGTTTACCACATGTAAAAGGATTCTGCAAATCCATAAAATCCCTAATGCATAAAAGCCCAATCATTTAAGATACATGAAAATGTAAAACTTGTTTCATAAAAATGTTTTCACTTCATTGGTCTGTACTATTGGAATGTCAAAGTTACTGATAAAAAGTCAAGTCTAGCGGTGTACAACTCCTTTCAATTACCACCATCTGTTATGAGTACCAAAAATATAAATAAGTGCAGGTACAATAAATGTATAGAAATGCATTAGTAGTATATGATCATATTTATTGCAATTAGTATTTAAATATTTACAAAATCGTGTTGCACATTGTAAGAAAATGGATTTTTAAACTTTAGGTTATGCTGTATATAGGCCTATGCATGAATTAATACATTAACTGCCAGTCTTTTTGAAGAATATTACATGAGAGGTGGTGAATATAATAATACATAATATAATAATAATATAATGGGTGTTATGACAAAGAAATAAATGTCTTTTAATAACAATCACATTATGAAGCCTTCTATATCTTAGGACAAATTGATTGTATTGTTTTCTCATTTGCATTCATTTGTGGTCCTCCACATAGGCATTAGCAAAGTTTACAATATTTAGTAATGCCTTTAAAATCAGAATATCTATTTTTGTGACGGTGGCATCCTCCTCATGATAGTTTTTCACAGGGTAGATGTAGCTCTCAGTTATTCCAAGTCTGACTGAACATTCCTTCACCTGTGAAATTATACATCAACACTGCTTATAAAAAGTCTTAGTTCATTTTTAATTGAGATATTATATCGAAAAGCTCTTCATAAATATATAAGATGAAAAATTGAAAAAATATGTCTATTTTGATGCGTGCATTTGTGAAGAGTGCGTATGGATTGCATGTGGATCTCCTGCGTACAGTTTTAACATTTTTGAACTGGTTTTAGTACAAACCTTCTCTTTTATTTTCTTGCTTGTGTAGACCTTCTCTAGATTTTCTTTTACCAGTGGACATATTTCATCCACCTTAGTCATAATGATGACTTGAGGAATGCCTGTTGTACAATAAGCAACTTAAGTCCGAATTTTTCTGAATGTTGAAGCCTTTTAGGCTGGCGGACAGCATTTTTACAGTGTAGATTGTATATGACTACAAAACGACTCACCCATGTCTCGTGCTTTCTCTCGAACCTCTCTCATTTTTCTTAAGACATCTTCTGGGATTGATGAAATTTGGTTTGCAGGAAAAACAGACACCAGACAGTGAATCTTGTCCTTCAGACTAGAATGTTTGTCGTACTTTGAGTCTTCTTTTGTAATTGGTCTAACTGGGTTAAACTGAAGAGACAAAAGAAATAACTACCTGAATGTGTGCTGTTGTAAATAAATAAATAATGGGATGTTGCCTACTTTGACCTTCAGGCAAACAAAACTTTTTCAAACTCGGAAAAAATATGTATTTTTGTTACACTTACAACATAATCATTCTTGATGTGTCCGTGTAATATTTTGATGATGTCATCGGTCTGTATCCCTTCTGTAGCTTGAATACCCATTATGTCAGTAAATGTGAAAGGGTAAAAGCCAGTTGTGCACTTCGTTAGGTTGTAGGTTTTACACTGAAAACAAAACAAGCATTACTGTATACTTAAAGGGATAGTTTACCCCCCTGCTAAAAACATAAATTTATTTACCTTTATGTTATGTACTGTATATGAGAGACAGCAGTGATTTTACCTCCAAAGTGAAACTTTTCCCACTTATTGCATCTGTCGGGACTCTGTTAGTAATGTGGCCTTGAAGAGCAGTATCCACAGAGTTGATGAAACTGGACTTCCCAGCCCCTACGGGTCCATGCAGAAGAATTCTGAGAGTGTCGACTTCTGAGTTTCCAGGCTGGAAATCATTTACTTTTATCAACAGGTCTTGCACAGGTTGACTTGAAAGAGTGTTTGAAAAGGGGAAAATGTGTCAGATTGTCCATAGAAACACGAGGAGCAGTGAATATTGACATACCAAATTCTATATTTTGAGTATCGTTCATTTAATTTTGAATTAAACCTTCAATTGGATCTCTGTATGTCTAATATACAGTAAATCCTCTTCAAAACATGGTTATAATTATATAAGAACAACAGAGAATTTACCTCCAGTTTACTGTCCTCCAGGGCCTGTCAAACTCTGCTGAAGCAAAATGGAAAATGGAAAGACAATACCATCTTTGTCTTTGTTTAGTAAATTTATAATAGTGCAGTTAAATTAGAACAATCTGGGAAAATCAAGTATTTAGTATCCCTTGGACAGTATATTTATAGTTGCAAAAACTCACTTTGAATAAACAGAAATTAAATGCAAACATTGCTTGTTCACATGTATACTAGTGTAAAACAAAAACATACCACACCATTTTTTTTCAACATTTTATGATTTCAGGACTACATAATGTTACATTATTAATAAAAGAAGCCTAAAACCTAAAATATGGTTTATATGGACATCCTATATATACTACAGAGGACATATGTGACCCTGGACGACAAAACCAGTCTTAAGGGTCAATTTTTTGAAATTGAGATTTTTACATCATCTGAAAGCTGAAGAAATAAGCTTTCTATTGATATGTGGTTTGTTAGGATAGGACACTATCTGGCGGAACAACAACTATTTACAAAGCTGGAATCTGAGGGTGCAAAAAATCAAAATATTGAGAAAATCGCCTTTGAAGTTGTTAATCTGAGGCACTGTAGCAGGCCATCCACTCACAAAAATTAAGTTTTTATACATATACAGTAGGAAATTTATAAAATATCTTCATGGAACATGATCTTTACTTAATATCCTAATGATTTTTTGGCAAAAAGAAAAATCGTAAATTTTTACCCATACTATGTATTTTTGCCGATTACTAAAAATGTTCCCGTGCTACTTAAGACTGGTTTTGTTGTCCAGGGTCACATATAGAATAAGAAAAGCCGAGCAGAAAAGAATATTGCCGAATCCCAGGAGGACATGAGCATGAATTTCAATACATACCATATACACATAGGAAAATCTGGTACCTGGAGGTGGTGGAGGAGGAACTGGTTGACGGAAATATGTAAACGGCCACATCCTAGCAACTTTGTCCTTATAATCTTGGAGTTATTGAGACAACATATTGGTTAGCATAACTCAATACATTATCGAGGAAGTCTTTCCTTGGCATCTAATATTTTTTAATTCTCCCTAGTACCTTAACAAACACCTTAGGGACTGTCTGTTAGTCAGTTTCTTATATTTGTCTTGTTCACTATAGGGTAGGCCATAAATAAAAATAAAAGCTTCATACAATTTAAATAGAATTTTCCCCGATGAATTTACTTTCACAACTACAATTTAATAATCTTATGTATATAAAATACGTTTTTTGAGTAAAATAGAAAAAAGCACTACCACACATGATTTTGCCAGAAATATAACCATCTGAATATTAATCATGTAAGGACTGTAAGTAGAGCATATAGTTCATTCTGCTTTTTTGCAAATTGTGTTCTTTTATATCTTGCCTATGAGCATTTGTCATTTGCCTTAAATATAAATATTGTAGAGGAGTCTTACCTGCTGGTTAAAGGTGTGTGACGAGTGTTTTGCGGAAACACAGCTCTTGTATGCGACTACTGTCATGGAATCGCCAGGCTCTCACCTCAATCACCCGCACCGGCAGCTTGTCACCGGCCTTATCACTCACAGCATAAAACACTCCTCACTTCACTCAGTCGATGTCTTGCATATGAACAGACTCTCTAAACCACTTACCGAGTGTCTACCGAAGCTTCCAAGTCTTCCTAGTCGACACACTCATCCGGTTGGTCACGCCTGCCACATCATCACGTCTCCTCGCGGCACACCCGGAAGCACAGCCCGTCACCCACAATCTCCTGAAATCAAAAGGACAATATAAGTACAATCGCCATTCCAGTTATCTATCGATTTACTTATCTGTTTACTTGCCTGTCTGTTAATAAACTCATTGTTCATTTTATCTCACGCCTGCGAGCGGTTCTGTGACAACTACATTTATGGTTACTTCAAGTTTTAATTTCACCTGCTCTCAAAGTCAGATTGTTGTTTACCTGTAAATTCCCAGCATGATATTTATATGGCGTTAAACTAGGCTGGACCATCTAGGGCTGAGCCCCAGTGTAATGCAATTTAAAGGTTCCCCTTACAAACCTTAAACATGGCTTGATAAGCTGTAATTGTTGCTTAGCTTTTTGACAAACTGTTACTGTAAATGCTCTCTCATTTTAAATTGCTTTGGATGAAAGTGTCTGCTAAATGAATAAATGCAAATTGCAAATACAAATGTTCTCTGGCCAAAGCACTGTACTTGTGTGTGTGCGCTTATTTGCGGAAGAGCTACACAATTTAAACAAAGTTGCCTTTAGAAATATTTTTATTTTAAATACTGCGAAATTTGAAACAAAGGCATGCTTCTCAGTTTAGTGGTAATAAACAACAGGATATCAACATATTTTGTATATCATGACAATACACTTCAGTGCTTTATAGCAGTGGTTCTCAAACTTTTTCGTTGTAAGGCCCCCTTTGTGTTAAGTGCATCGCTTTGCGGCCCCCCAAATAAAGACGTATAATCTTAAACTTAGAATTTTAATTAAACCAAAAACATTCAGTTATACAATGCTGGAACCTCAATTCTTTTGGTTGGTGGTGTCATTTTTCTGATGTTTGATTGCATAAAATCTATGATAAATTTCTATATTTCATAAAATGCCACAAAATCTGTGGCCCCCCTGGATCCATCTTGGGGCCCCCAGTTTGAGAACCACTGCTTTATAGTCTCCAGGTAAGGAGAAAATATGTATTATCAAAGTGTTTACACAACTGTGTGAAGTATGTTCTAACAGCAAATGAATCTGAAATATTCCCATTCAGCAACTTTAAATCTGCCCCATAACAAATTAGGGCAGTTATTCATTTTCCTCCTGGTCTTCCACATAATCGTTGGCAAAGTGGACAATCTGCTTTACTGCCTTTAAAATCAGAATGTCTATTTTGGTGTTGTTGGCGTCTTCTTCGTGGCAGTTCTTCACAGGGAAGATGCAGTTCATAGGAACTCCAAGTTTGACAGAACATTCCTCCATCTGTGAGACCAAACAGTACTTTAAGTAGTTTTGCTGTAATTCAAAAGTCCTCTTAACTGCTTGGATAAAAATATACGGAGAGCTCCGGTCTTTGATTATGGTTGGTTGAACTCTGTTTGAAGATGTCGTAAATTAGAAACATAAACCTGACTGAATTACATCAGCATTACTTTGCCACTGCATTTTTCTGCCACTGCGTTATTTGGCAGAAGAATAAATACTTTTTTATCAATATCATTGAGTTAGCCAAGGCTAACTCGCTAAAAAGGCAACCCTTTATTCGGGAGGGGCAGAAACCGCGGGCCAAGCCCTTAACCCCAGATTCAGGTCTGCTGAGTATAGCCAGGGATTGGGAAATGCGAGTTGATTTAAACCACATTCCTTATTTTGTTAGATATCATAATTATCAAAAACTAAGTAACAAAAAGGCTTTCCATGTGTTCCCTTTATAACAAAATGTGAATGTTTGACTGTAATCATCATAATGCAAAACTTGGTACTTATCAAAACAAAAATATCTAAAAGTTGACAAAAACTTTTAAAAAATCATCTTAGAGATTGTCTAAATGTACATTCAAATCCTAAATCATATCTGAACAACTATAGGGAATTCACAAACTACTCTATAGAGGGCTATACTGCAACCTAGTGGTTACTCATTACACATGCACCTACACATGTTTTTGCTTTTTTACAACCAGAAGGTGTCATGATCCTGCCTCTTCTTGTCATGATTTTCGAGTCTTGTGGCAGGATCATGACAGACCCACATGTTTTATGTGGAGAGGAGCATGGCATTGTTTTGTTTTGACGTGCCATGCATTCTCTCCGGTGTCGCCTGCCGGTTTCCCTTTAGTGTTAATTCCTGCCACCTGCCCGTCACCTGCCCTGTATTATGATCCTTGTTAGCGTCCCTATTTAGTTCCCCTCTTGTTAATTGTCCTGTTAATTAAATTAATTAGACGAGAATTAAACGAGACGTCCTTCGTAGGACATACTGGCAGAAAAGGAAACAGGAAGTACCACGTTGCTATGACAACACTTTGCACTCGAACACCTGTCAAATTAATTAAAAATTTCTACATGATTTTAAGAGGTAAAACGTTGGTTATTTTCTACACTAAACAATGCCAAAAGAGTTAAACAAATGTAAAAAAAATTGCCTTGCTTTTTTAAAACGTTTAAAAATCACTCAACTCTTTTAAACCTATTTACTACATATGCCTGCTAAGATTTAAAAAACGTGACACAAATTGTAAACTGTTCACATTTAAACACCACATATTTGATTTAATGCGCAGCCATTGCCGTTTATTCAACACACGTTTATTTAACAGACATTGGCCGACGCAAAGAATTGTGGGTTATCTCTAGCAACTAAGGTTTTCATGCCTTGCCTTTCCCTCCTTCGTATTGGATTACCTTGTTCCTGTTTTCTGTGCCCTGTCATTTGTGAACTTATTATTTATTGTTCTTGGACTTTGTTTATTTCACCCCCAACCCCCCCGTGGGTAGTGTTTATTTTGATTCCTTGTTTCTAGTTGGTCTTTCTCCCCATCGAGGTTTTTTTTGGGAGGGTTTTCTAATAAAGAGTTTTTCCGTTAACCCCTTGTTGTCTGCGCCTGGGTCCTGTCGCCATTCCTTGACAGAAGGCTCTAATGAAAGAATTTCCAAAAATGAATTTTAATAGCCTGGTCTCTGTTTGAACCTATTATGCATTAATGGAAAAATTCTTCAAAAAAGTTTTTAAAAAATTGTTTATTGTTTTCAGTGGGTAAAAATGGCTAATAATTATTGCATAAATATTAATTAGTGCATTCAAATTCTCTAAAAATGCAAAAGAAAAAAGAAAAACACTATTAAACAAAAGTGTATTGAAAAAAAGGCTTTTAAGGCTTCGGTCACTTTTGACTGCGAAGGAGCCAAGTGTGACCCCTAAACGAAGAGTCCCAGGGTTAAGAGGCACTTCTTTAACACAGGTTGATGTAACAGTAGCACTGGTCAGTTAAAAAGATCTAATGAACGACATTAAACACAAATTTAGATTAACCAGATTTATTTATTGCTTTATGATTATTTTATTTTAGTTGTATGTTTACACATGCCCTAACCAGAGAATCATTTACTATGTAATATTATCAGATACTCCCATTTAACACATATAAAAGGACAGTAAAAACAATCCTTAAAAAATCTAAAACATGTTTTCTGATGATTTTTATCAAGCGGTATACAGAGCATGAAAGGTATAATAGAGAGAATGTAATGTATCATAAGAATGGTTTAACTACAGTTGAATGGTGTAAGAAATGTTAACATAATGATTAGAGATACAAGATGGAAACTTCTTTTTGGCAAGAAAATATGTGTGATGAAAATGAAACAAATGTCTTTTAACTTACAACTCCACAATATTTCACTATATAGCCTACATGTATAGCCTTCTATATGACAAACTGGGTCACACTTTATTTTAAGGTCCAATTTTTGCTAGCCTAACAAACCATTAACTATGTTTGCCTCAATAAACTTCTAATTTGTTGCTTATTAATAGTAAGTAAGGTAGTTGTTAGGTTTATGTATTGGGCAGGATTAGGGACATAAACTATGGGCATGCAGAATATGTGCTTTGTAAGTAAACAGCCAATTTGCTTCATGTTAATAAGCAACTAGTTAATAGTGAGAATTGGTCCCTATATACTAAAGTGTTACCACAAATTGATGTTTTCTCATTTGCATTATTCCACTTTGTCTTTCACATAGTCATCAGCGAAGTGTACAATATTTATTAAGGCCTTTAAAATCAGAATATCAATTTTGTTGTTGGTGGTGTCCTCCTCATGATAATTCTTCACAGGGTAGATGTAGCTCATAGGAACACCGAATTTCACATAACATTCCTCAATCTGTAATATCAAACGTGACACTAGAAGTTTTCACTGACTTTTGAGATATGCATGCATTAATATAAAATATGTCCTGCAGAAAATGCAATCCTACCACACAAATTTAAAATCCCTTCTTATCCCTGTAATCAAACATGACACTAGAAGCATGCATTTATATGCATGCATTAATATAAAAAAGGTCCTGCTTAGGTATAAACAAGAGGTAGACAACTAACTAACACATCTCTCTCAACATTCAAAAACTACTTAAAACCCATCTCTTCTGTGAATACTTGACAAATGAGAAAAAATAAAAAAACATTAACCCTCTCTATTTCTCTTCAGGTATTGGTCTAGCTTTGCTGAAACTAGTAATTTTGTATTAGCATCTATTGTATTATTGCTCCTGTATGACATATCGCTTATTGCTCCCTGAACTCTCTGTATGTCACTTTGGATAAAAGCGTCTGCTAAATGACTAAATGTAAATGTAAATGTAATAGACAGAAAAGTGCGATCCTACCACAAAAATTTAAAATCCCTTCTTGAAGATCATCTAATTAATTTTTTAACCCTTTTAAATTGTATTGGGAAAATGCAATTGTAATATGATAGTTTCAGCTACACTGCAAACCCGGATAAGTTGGCAATACTCAAACATTTTGAGGCAGCTCGTTGCCTCAACATTTTTTAGTTTTAGAGGTTCTTGGTTTAAGTAAGCAGAACTTTTCAAATTTTGAAAAGTTCTTACCAAATCTTAGCAAGTGCGACTTAAATATTTAATTTATCCTTTTTATGAAATTAAGTAGACAGAACTTAAACAAATAAGTACCAAAACTGCATTTTTAAGTTAAATAAACTAAATTCTTTCAGTTTCTTTATTTTACATATTTCTTAGTCTCAATATGCAGAAATCACACACCTTGACTTATGCAACCCAGAATGAGCAAGAAGAGACTGATCTCAGAAATGGCATTAGCACAATTGCTGCTCACTGGTATAACACATGTTACAGGTCAAATGAAGCTTCGCAAAGCCTAAGCACATGCACCACTCTTCTAAACAATGAAAACTGAAAACTGAAAAATATGTCAAACTCTTCTAAATATCTAAGAGAAGTGAACATTAAACACTAACAAGTCTTTAACTTTACTAAAAACATATAAAATAATAATATATTTTTTAATTTACTCTCCTAATGCAGTCTGACGCAAAGCATGCTGGGAATTGGAAATCCTTCTTGACCTATTGTGTTGAATTAACGTGTTTAGAGTAAGTAAATTAAACAAGGAGCAAATCAATTTTTTGAGTTTTAGTCAAAACTTCAAGTTAATCAAAAATAATCATTATACTTTACTCAAAAGTAAAAAAGTGTTTCAGGAACTTAAAATATCTAAGTAGAAGGTTTTTATAAAAATAAGTTTACAATACTTAATCTGTTTCTATTGAAATTGATTAATTTGAACATTTGGGTTTACAGTGATAGACGTTCTTTACCCATGTCAGAATATTTTTTATTGATTTTAATGCGCACCTTCTCTTTTATTTTCTTGCTTGTGTAGACCTTCTTAAGATTGGCTTTAACCAGTGGACATGCTTCATCCACCTTGGTCATGATGATGACTTGAGGAATGCCTACAAGTAAAAAATGCTGTCCGACATTTTTTGTTACTATGTTAAAATGGCCATATCAAAAATGTATGATATTAGTAATACCCTCTCATATTCTTTAATATAAAAATATGAGTATCTTTTAAAGCATTTTTATTACGTATATGTGACGTATAAGCAAATTACCCAGATCTCGTGCTCTCTTTCGAACTTGTCTCATTTGTCCAATGACATCATCTTTCATTAATGATACTGTGTCCGCAGGAAGAACTGACACCAGACAATGAATCTTGTCTTTCAGACTGGGGTTTTTGTTGTACCACGGGTCTTCTTCAGAAATTTCATTCATATTTCAGGAAAATAAAATGAAGCATGATCTGAATGCTTGCTGCTATTTGTATCTGCCAGTGCATGCCACAATGATAGTAAAAGTCTTACACACTCACATTATGGCAACTGCTGGCCCATATTAAACATACAAAATTATGTTTGTTTGAAAATGTAACAATGCAGAAAGTTTTCTGTAATGGTTAGGTTTATGTGTTGGGTTAGGGGAAGGCGCCATACGGTTTGTACAGTATAAAAGTCATACGTCTATGGAAAGTCCCTAATGTATAAAAACAAACGTGTGTAACAGGTTTTGTCAGATTGCCTGGTGGTGTTTTGGCTTTACTGTTTGGTTTTATAGTTTACGTGCCTTTGTCTGGAACATTGCAGCTGCTTTATAAACAAAATCACTGCCCAAAAAAGACCTGCTTTCAAGTTCAAAACTTACACAAGACATTTTGCAAGTTTTTAATTGCTTCAAGAATTAAAAATCTCTATTTAATACACTCACAGTATAATCATTTCTGATGCGACCATGTAATATTTGGATGATGTTATCAGTTTGTGATCTGTCTGTACCGCTAAGACCCATGACATCAGTAAATGTAAAAGGGTAGTAGGAGTCAGGTGTGTCCTTTCTCAGTTTGTAGGTTTTACACTGGAAACAAACACAAACATTACTTAAGGTTTTACTTTAAAGCTCTTCTCAAGAGATATGAAACAAAATATAAATGTATATAAAAATCTATTTGAATTATGTGAATGATAATTGTATCTCTAATTGCATCTGTTGCTAGGCAGCAATGTGTTTTAACCCTAAAGTGAAACTTTCCCCACCAATTGCATCTGGTAGGGCTCTGGTAGAAATCAGGCCTCGAAGACAACTATCCACAGAGTTTATGAAGCTTGACTTCCCAGCACCAACTGGTCCATGCAAAAGAATTCTCAGAGTGTTGACCTCCAAGTTTCCAGGCTGGAAACCGTTCAGTGTCCTCAACAGGTTCTGTGTAGGTTCACTTGAAAGCATGTTCGGTAAGGGTAAAAGGTAATTGTCCAAAGACACAAATTGACATATTTTACATTTACATTTATAAATTTGGCAGCTGATTTTATGCAAAGCAACTTTTATCAGTTTATCTGTGTTCTCTGGGATTTAACCAATGCACTTTGCATTGCTAGTTCAATGTGTCACCAACTAAGCTATCATATCTAACAATGATTTTTGAACAATGCTCGGTGAATATTGGTATAGCAAAGATGAACTAATGCTGTTACAAGCTGCTTCGTTTGTGCATGCATACTGTAAATAGTTTTCTTTATAATACCATATGGATTTGGCAGATGTAAATGTAAAATATACAAATCAAACCCTCTTAAAACAGTTAGGATAGGCTAATATGTGAAGAGGAAACAACAGAATGTACCTCCAGATTATTGTTCTCCAGGGCTCGTCAAACTCTGCTTGAGCAAAATGAATATTAGTCTAAATTTCTGATAATAGTCAGTCAGGTCAGGTGTTGTGAAATTACAATTATTACAATTAATTATAATAATGTGAGCCCTAACATGACCCAAGTGCACAGTGCAAAATGAGGCCATGTTGGGCTTTTTTATAGACATTTGAGAACCAAAACAAGTATTTCCTTTGTAAAAGGAATACTAAAATAATAATGTAAAATAATGTAAAATATACTTTTTAACAATTAAAGGTCCATGCTGTGGAACTTTGGATTTCTTAAAAAAAACACTGTAGTATTACATTATTAAAACTTAAATATGGTTTATGAAGGAACATTTACGAAACATTCATTTTAATAGTGTCCCATCTGATATCATCTACAGATAACATACAATATGCATAGAATCAATATAAAAAAATGTTGTTGAGTCCCATGGGCATAATTTTATAAAGTATTATTAAGAAAATCTGGTACCTGGACATGGAGGAGGGGGTTGTTGGAATCTTGAAAATGGCCAAATCTTTGTAAACGGCCACATCTTTGTCAACTTTGTGTTATAATCTTGGAATTATTTAGATAAAATATTGGTTAGCATAATACTATTTGTTATTATAAATGTGGAAAATAACTACTGTACGTATAAACAATCAGCCAATAAGGGATATATGAAAAGTATTTCCTCTTTGTTTCCGCTAATATTTGCATATCCATCCCAGACCTACAGTCACCATCACATCAGGGAGTGGTCTGTTTGCCAGTTTCCTCTCTCTGATGTTTAATGTTAATTTCTTTGTAGAACAAAATTCCATATGGTACATTTTAAAAAAACAATTAAACTACTTTATTGTGTTATGTTTATATTTCTAATTAGAATACATCAATATTCATTATCATAACACAGACTGCTAAATCAGAGATGTTTTACAAATTCGATCAGAAGCATACAATTTTATGAATAAACAGAAATGTAGGACACGTGCTTCTACCTAAAATAAATATGAGTCAACACTGTCTAACCGTAACTAAACCATATGAATTACAATCCATAAATATATGAAAGAGGACCAAACAATTTATGTAGAAAAGCGCAGCTTTTGTTCTTTTGTATAAAATAAAACATGTGCATTTTCCTTTCACTGAATATATATAATATTTTAAAGGAGTCTTACCTGCAGGTGTGCTTGCAAGTATGCGAGTTTCTAGGAAATGCACCTCCTTTATCTTGTTCCTGGTTGGTTAGTTTCAGTTTTTATATCACCTGCTCTGGTAGTACCTTTGTTTTGTGCAAGTTAGCAAACTGTTACTAAAATTTTATTATTAGATATAATGTTTTTTTTATTTGCAGTTCAACAAATTATAAAATAAGAACTTTAGGAATTTAATTTGCAACATCCATGTTAGCTGCCAAAGCGCGTCACGTGTGGTGATGACACTACTTCCGGCATATCGTATAACAAAATAATAGCTATTTTGTTAGTTTGTGCACAAAAAGCATCTTCGTCTCTTTATACAGTTAAAGCGGCCCTAACACACGCGGTTTCTGCCAATCTCATATTAATCTTGAGTACCTATAGAGTAGTATTGCATACATCGTGTCTTCGAAGAGTATTTAGTTTGATCACATTTATAAACAATAGCTACAGCTCTACGATTTTTTCCGAAAGCATATGGCGCATGCGGGGGGGGGAGGGGTAGCCTGAACTAAAGCACGTGCGCACCCATTGCCAACAAAACACAGACAACAGTTTCACTCACCGCATGCGGTTCATGTCCGGCATCTTTTAGCGCTGGGACGGCTCCATATATCAGTTTCAAACAATCTCCAAATCCAGCGTTATATCCACCGTTTATATAACATTCATCACCCAAATGCAGTGAACAAACAAACACCTGAACTTCGCGGACGTATGCTCTCTCTCTCTCTCCTGCACACAAGTGAAAGCGACATCTGCGCATGCTCCTTCTCCTGCTCTATTTGCTGACGCATGGGCTTGCCGCGTGCTTTTCCGGGAGAATTGTCCAATAAGGGACTAAGAAAAATAGTTACGAAACAATTTTATATGTACCACTGGAGGGACATGGACTATTTCAACGATGTCTAATAACTTTCTGCACTTTGAAAGTCAGTTGCATTGCTAAGTGGGGAGTCAGAAAGCTCTTGGACCCCATCAAAACTTACTTTGTGTTCCAAAGATGAATGTAGATGAATGGAGGTCTTAGAGTTATCAAACGACTTGAGGGTGAGTAATCATGAAGATATACCCTTTAAAGGAACAATACAGGGTTTTTAGGAGGATCTATTGACAGAAATACAATATAATATACAAAACTATTTCTTCAGAGGTGTATAAAGACCTTACATAATGAACCATTATGTTTGTAATACCTTAGAATAAGCTATTTATATCTACATACAGAGCGGGCCTACGAATTCACTGCCATGTTTTGTACAGCAGCTCTAAACGGACAAACAACTCTACAACGCGTGTTTCCACTTCCTCTCCGCTGCGGTACAGTGGTGAAACGGATCGTGTGCTCTCCGGTGTGGAACGCACGTGACCCGCGGATTAACTGAAACAGGATACTTATATAAAAAAGTCTTTGCTGACTTTTAAGTAAAAGACTATATTCATTAATATTTAAAATATAAATATAAAATGTGTAAACAGGTGGTAACGAACTAATATACAGAGAATGCAGAATATAGGCTGCCTCCAGTTTACTGTCCTCCAGGGCCTGTCAAATTCTGCTTCAGGCTAAATGAATAGGTCCAAATTTGAGAATTTATTAGACAAAATACCATAGCAATGGCAGTACCATCTTTGTCTTACAGGTCTTGTGAATTTAATAGTTAATTATAATATGCAAGACCAAACATGACCCAAGTGCACATTGCAAAACGAGGCCATCCAACCAAAACAAGGAATGTCCTTAATGTAACAGACATGTGGTAGTCTTTAAAAAAAAAATTGATCTTTAACTTTTTGTTACACACTGTAGCGTTATTAAAAAGCCTGAATGTGGTTAAGGAAGGAACACATGAAACATTCTTGTCTTTAATATCCCATCTGATGTTATCTACAGAGGACATACGGAATAAGAATAAATGTTTACAAACACATTTTATTGGGTCCCAAGAAGGCATACGCATAATTTCATGAAGTATTATTAAGAAAATCTCTTACCTGGACATGGAGGGGGTGGTTGACATCCTTCTCAACTTTGCTTATAATTTTGAATGTATTGAAATAAAACATTGGTCAGCGTAATTCTATTAATTATCAGCAAATGCAAAAAAAATTCAGATCCTCAGAGAGTTCTTTGCCATGAGGTGCCATGTTGAACTTCCAGTGACCAGTAAGAGAGAGTGAGAGCGATAACACCACATTCAACACACCTTCTCCCCATTCACACCTGAGACCTTGTAACACTAACGAATCACATGACACAAGGGAGGTAAAATGGCTAATTGGGCCCAATTTGGACATTTTCACTTAGGGGTGTACTCACATTTGTTGCCATCGGTTTAGACATGGCTGTGTGTTGAGTTATTTTGAGGGGACAGCAAAATTACACTGTTATACAAGCTGTACACTCACTACTTTATATTGTAGAAAAGTTTCATTTCTTCAGTGTTGTCTCATGAAAAGATATAATAAAATATTTACAAAAATTTGAGGGGTGTACTCACTTCTGTGAGATACTGTATATGTAATGTATATGTATATATATATATATATATATATGTACTGTATATGTATATTAGTGCTGTCAATAAAAAAAAATCTGATTAAATCACACATTTTTTGTACATTTTTTCATGAACTTTTCTCTTTGGTAATGACATCCTGTTCTGACAAATGCCATGGCTGAGAGAACAAAACAAAAAACTGATTCTTGTGACAATTCTGGGACTTTCATTGTACTTTGGGTCATCTTTTGCAATTGGACTTAGGTGGTGAAGAAAAAACAGATTTAAAATGTTTTAGATTTGAGCCACTTTAGATATTGTCTGTTTTCTGTTCTTCCACAGGTCAAATGTGAAATTAAGGCTGTGTGGTTTTTATCTGTTAAATATTTTCTTCTATCTAAGCCCAATAGGTTGAAGCTCGGCAAGCTTTCATAACTTTTATAACTTATTTTATAGAACGTAACCCATGGAAGGTGTAATCAGAAATATGTCGTAGTAACAAAGATGCGACTGCAGTCTCCCCCCAAAAAAGAAAAATCATGATGAGATCTCTTTAATATCCCAATTGTTTCTCCTAGACACCAGTATGATTAAATAAAAAGTAAATGGAAACTTTTCTCATGCATCTTAGATATTTTCCTCAACCAAAAATAACCAGAAATAGGCCTATAACTTTAAGTTAGAGTCTGAAGAAACAAATCATGTGCCAAGAGGACCTAACTGATACTGCAGCATCCCGGGTGTGTCTGATGATTTACAAAGATATTTGCAGGAATGCCAAATCATCATGAAACGTTCAACTGTTAGGAAATTGTGCAATAAGTTTATTTATCTCATGCAGGCATATACTTGTTTTATAATATGAAGAATGAATATCTATTATGCTTTGCCACATATTTTCATGATCTTTTTGGTACTTTGCTTTAGGAAAGGTGCATGATCAAAATTTCACCTTTGAGTCTTTCACAAATTAAATAAATCCCATTTTTGACATCTGGTCAAATGAAACCTCATAGTTTAAGAGTCATTTCAGGTTAGCTGTCTTTTAAAAGTGCTGTGTGGTCCAAGTAATTTTATATACATTTTTGGAAGCAAAAATGACAATTTTAATAAATGATTACACTGACTTTTATTTAGTAACTTTTTTAAACTGACTTTTTAATTTCAATTCATTAAACTTTGACCAAAAGTTCAGAAAGTCACATGCAACAGAGTGGTAAGTTTTCTTCTCTCAGAAAAGGCACCATCACTTTACAAAGAGGAAGTTGTTCATCAGAATATTACCTAATAAGGAAAGATGGTTCAAAAAATGTTTTCATTGGTGATTTAAGAAGCAAGCACACACACATGGTATAAATACAGCTCTCATTTCAATTCTGATTAAGCGGTGAATATTTTTTTGGCGAACGCTGTTAAATTTTGATATACTGGTATGAAACTTTTGCACTGTATTTAATTCTTAATCCAGTAACATCTTAAATGATGCATGCATTACATTATCCTATTTTTTTTAAATAGGACGTTACCAACATGTGGAAATCAGCATCTCTCCTCTGTTTTGTGCTGGTTTTAAATGAAGTCAGTGGGGTAAATTCAGAGGGTAAATATTCAAAAGTAATGTAAATGCAACTTTTTAAACGCATTAAGCTGCATGTTTGCATTATTTGCTTTGTTTATTAAAAGTCATTAGTTTTATTAATAATTTAATTCTTTAATCATTTACTTGTTTGCAGAACCGATAATGGGTAGGAAATGCCCATCTGGCTGGCAAAAATTTGGATCACAGTGTTTTAAATTTTTTAAAGAACAGAAGACATGGGCAGAAGCAGAGGTATGGCTTGCATTAATGATTTTAAAGATTCAATCAGATTTAGCAGATTCAATGAATCTTTGATGTGCAAAGAACCCATCCACACTTACTGATGATACTGCACAATTTCAATTTGTTACAAATAAAGTCAGGTGTATTTCAAAACATTCTGTCTTTGCAGCAACATTGTATTGAGCTAGGTGGAAATCTAGCATCTATCCACAGCCAACTTACCCACAATTATCTGAAATCTCTTGTGAAAAGAGAAGCTGGTGCCATGACCCGGACCTGGATAGGTGGTCATGATGCAACTCAGGTACTTTATTTTTTTCATCAGTTCAGGATTCGGTAACTCGCAATCTGACATTGTGGGACTGCTAATATTTTTGGATCTGTATGATAAACTTGCTTCTTAATTTTTGTCATAAAAGTCTTTTGCGCATGTCATTTCTTGGAAATAACAACAAAGTAATGCAAATACTGTAATTCAAAGGATTTCATCTGGTTTTGGAGTGATGGATCAAGGTTTGTGTACAAAGACTGGCACACTGGCGAGCCAAATAATGCAGAGGGGGCCGAAAAATGCTTAGAGATGGGTTATGGAGGTAATGATATAAAGGTTTATGCTCACTTGTCAACAAATCATTTGTACATTTTTTTCAGTTTTTTAACATTATACAATTAATCGTGTTTTTCTAACTGCATCATGTCTGCGTTGAGTAACGTAACTTTGAAATTCTACAGAGGAGCAGCGTTGGAACGATGCTCCCTGCAGCACCAAACTCTTCTTTCTTTGTTACAGAGCATCTAGAATTGAATTTTAAAGAAATGTTAAGAAAATCATACAAAAACAAGTCCAGAATAATCAAAAATAAGCTTACATCACGGGTTTCAGAAATAAGACAAAAAAGTCATGCTTATAATAAATGGAACTGGCAACACTGTCTACAAAGTCTTAAACCAAACTTACCAAACTTGTTCTTGTCAAAAATATTATTGAATGTAAAAGACACGCTTTCACAGTTCAATATCTATCTTTGCAAAAATAAAGTTTATAAAGTTATATATGTACAATTTGTACAACTTGTTGCTCTCAACCCTGCAGTGTATTTGGCACATGTGTGAATCTGTTTTCTTTGGCAATAAATGGATATGTGGCGTAAGATGTGGTCATTTCAACTTTTTTTGTCCAACATTTAATTTATTATACACTCTCTCTTTATAATTTGAGTAGTGACTAAATCATGAACAATATCTTGGAATACCTGGAAGTGTGTCATAATTAAATTCAGTAGCACAGTCACAAATACATAAATGAAAAGGAAACTTACAACACTACACACAACAGGTACTGATACAGTATGTCAGCTTTTCTCAAAACTAGAACATCACAACCACAATACAAAACTTATTGGTTGTATGGAAAGGGGAGTTTAATTGTGAGTTAGAGTGAATTTCACAATTTTCCCAGCACAACATAACCCATGAATTGTCTGAAAAATCTGCAGCTCCAGTCTGTCTGGTTTATGCAACTTCAGGTTGGACAGGTTTTTATGAGTTTGCTTGAAAACTTGTAAAGAATTCAATGACTCCCTGTCATAATGCAAAAAAATCTAAGTTTGGAGCAGAGTTGTGCAAGTTAAAGCATGTCAAATATATAAAATATAATGCACGATATGTGCCTTTCTTATGTTGTTCTTTCTGCAAAGCTTTTGTTTACTTTCATTCATTTGGGTGTGCGTGTTTGAGCAAGTGTGTGTGGATTGTGCATTGTCCAGCATCTGTAATGACAATGAGATGTATAGAGTGACAGTACCAGTCTGTTCTGCTCATATTTCCCAACTTGGGCAGCATTCAAAAGTGTCTCAAAGCCCCCATTTGTTTGACATAACTCAGCATACAATGTTTTAGTCTTTTTTTTTTGTATGTTGTGTTTTCAAATTTGTACAATATTCAAAATCTATTGACAAGGATTTGAGATTGTAAAGCGGTTGGCATAAAAGAGTTGACCTTGCAAAAGGACCCATTTTAATGACACTTAAAGAAAAATACAGAAATAATGTTTTATTTTTATAGTAAGAGTTATTAGGCGATTTCCTCATTTGTTATCGCTATCAAAATTTGGGACTGGGTTTAAATTTTGATTTGTGTATTTTTTATTGGATAGCGATAAATAAACCATAAATTAAATAAATCGTATTTTAAAATGTTGAAACTATTTACAAATGTTTGAGAAGACGAGATAAGATAAACAACAGCAAATAAATAAAAATTTGAAAGAAAATCAAGGTAGTGGGAGAGCGCAAGATTGTCTGCGTCACTCAGTGAGTGTAGCCTTTCTGTCCTGTGATTGGCTGCTAAGGTTCAGGCCGTAATCTGGCTCCGCCCCTACGGCAGCTGGTGTGATTCCCTAATGTCGCTGTAGTGCGGAGACGGGGGAGAAAACAGAAACGAAACGAGGCCGTGCAAAACAGGCCCCCACCCCCTCTTCTCTCCGGGAAACGAATCTCAGTCTGATGAGATTGGCGAGGAGACGCTGTCGGGCCGGTGCATGTGAAGCTACACAGCTATGGAGGAACGGTAAGACCGAAATGCAGACATGTAAAACAGAAGCGAAAGGCAGCGATGTAGGATGAAGCTGGGTATTTTGTGCGCAGCATCTTTGATACATGGGAAGCGAGAACGGGGGTGGGGAGAAGCTGGAGGAGAGATGGATGCTGTGATGGAAGATGTTATACTGTTGCGTTTCTGTAGCTGCATTGGAGGTTTGCATGAAATCCACAGTTTTGATTCAGTTCTGACAGCATCTGATACACGCAGTCGTGCAGCTGCATCAGTTATCTTTGAGTGAAATGAAAGTGAGTGTTTGCATGTCTCATAGGCCTCACGTGTAGGAGGACTCCTGTTTGTCTCTTCTGTAGCGTTGGATGTACTGTAATCTAATATTCTGTTGATTTTATCTGTCATGGAGCTTTCAAATGTACCTAAATCTCTAGCTGGCAGGCTTTGATTTAGGGTGATGTCAATATGCACTGCTTTCTGGCCTCAATTCAATGAAGTTGACAAAATCAATGAAACCAGCCAAACATTTTTCCTTTTCTCCAAACATAAAGAAGAAGAAAACGAATTTTGCTTCGACTGTATACCATACTTATCGTGTGCATATTATATTAGAAAACATGCATATTTTAGTCCATGGCATAGCTCCCAGTGAATCGGTTTCATGGTTTGTCAGTGTTATTAAATTATGGTGCATGGAATTCCATCTTATATTGTGGTTTTGGATTGTCCCATGACTGAGGTCTTGACCTTCTCATATGTACCAAACAGTCATTTTTTATTATTTGTTGAAAACTGAGATTTAATAATTGAAAAATGACGTCATAACGCATTTTAATAATAGCAACATTTCTATTTTTTATATACGTTTATATTTGTTTAGTTTTATGCTGTTTGCTTTAATCAGGGTTGTACAATGCTTTTACTTTGTAGATGAAACACTTGCAAACCTAATATAAACTTAAATAATATTTAATAGAACCTTATGAGGTTGATTAAAACTTTGATTGGCCATTTGCTGAAAAATAAAGAAATGTTTTAAGAATTGTAGGCCCTATTTTTTATCCTTTTGAAGACACTTTTTTTGTCTTATTAACTTTAGTAAAAGCATGTGAAAGCCCCCAGCTTCAACCCATATTCTGAATGTAAGCCGTTTAGATGTTGACCACATGGTCATGACAGGTTTGTGCATGTGCCGTCGTGAGAATGACATCTCATCTTAGTCTCGGAGCTGAAAGCGAACTGGCCGATTAGGTGATCTTGGATTCTCTATCCAGAACGCATGAGTGCTCTCTGCCCCGGGGGAATTCTGCTTCAATAACTCTGAATAGCCCTTCACAAAATCTCTTGCTTGTCTTTGGCAGGATCCTTATAGTTAACATTCCTTGTCCTCGGTCACTGTCGTCTCCGAGATGTAAAGGGCGCTCCGGGTCTAACACTGAGAGCTTTTTGTGATGGAAATAATAATGTCTGAAATGACATGACTCATGAGTAATGATGTATGCCAGCTCGGTATTCCATTTCCTCACATCTTGTGCATAATTGCACTCATTTTTCCATGCAATACAATTCCCATGTGACCTCCATTCCCATTCGGTTTCAAATGCTGACTGCGTTTTGTTCTTTCAACATTTTCTAAAATATCAGGGGTGTGAGGTACTACTTTCAATGTGCAATATAAAGCGTTGCCTTTCATGACATCATCATTATTATTATTATGGAATAATCGCTTATGGTCAAATCAAATGAACCAAAACTGTTGCAGTCGATGCAAATTCATTTAATCATTTTCTGCAATAATGGTCTAAACAGGTGCCTCTCTAATCCATTCACGTGACAGCATGCAAAAGGGCTCCATTCATTTCAGTCAATGTCCACTCTCTGTTATTAAAGTGGATGTGTACGGTAGGGGGTTGAGGTCAGAGCGGGTCATCGTGGGTAAATCTACCTGTTATTATCATCACACCATCTGTTGGTGGATTGCTGTGAGCACACTACCAAGAATCTCATTTAACCTTTAAAAAACATATTATTCTGACTGAGGGAGGATCTGCTGTAAACAGATATCTTTCATTGACAATTTGACGTGTGTGTTTGCTCTACCTCTTTCCCCGTCTTGTCGAAATCTGGGTCAGAATATTTCAACCCTGTGTAAATTATTAATAGAGTTCATGCAACGAGTTGTATTTCTGGACATTCAATACATTTCAGTAATTACTGTTGCATTAGCAGCAATACAGATTGAAATGTATTTGTTGAATTTATGCAATTCAATAAAAAAGATTTTGGGTTACAGTTTTATTTTACAGCAGTTTACTGAGTTTTAAGGCTGGCACTGGGTCTAGGTCAAAGTGAGACAAGTAAACATCTACACGGCAAATACCAACACTAGCTGATTGTGTGTTAGCTTTTATGTGTGTTTACAATGTCAAGGCACGATGACAACATATTTAGATGTTAATCTTTTGGACAGCAGGTAACAATAATGTCAGTTCATTTAAATTAATATGGGTAACTTAAAGGGATAGTTCATCCAAAATAAAAAAAATCTGTCCTCATTTATTTATCCTTGTGTCATTCTGAACTTATATATATATATATATATATACTGTATATACTGTATATATACAAAAGAAGATATTTTGAGAATTGTCTGAGTGGTTTTGTGTCAATACAATGGAAGTCAATGGGGGCCAATGTTGTTTGGTTACCAACACTTTTTCAAAATATCTTCTTTTGTGTTCTGCAGAAGTCATATAGGTTTGGAATGACACGAGGATTAGTAAATGATGAAATAATTGTTATTTTTAGGTCATTTATCCCTTTAATGTGATACAATATTCGTTTTATTATTGCTGGCCCAACATGCACCACAATCTTACATGAGTTTAGAAGTACTTGAGCTGTGATGATCAGTATGCCGGGCTCATTTACTTGCTTTCAACACATGAATGACAGAATGAGAAAATATTCATGTGACTGCAGCACTTGTGAATTGCTATTTTAGTTACCATAGTAACCTGTGGGTGTGGAGTATTAGCTCTGACTGCACTTGTACCAGTTCTTGTAAAAGTATCTTGTGCTAGCTATCATATAAAAATGGTATATGAATACCGTGCGTGTAATCAAAACCATCGCACCAGTATCTGATGTATAAAATGATACGTTTGTAGTCGGATCCCTATTCAGGAACATGTTTGTGTGTATATTTCTACATACAGGTATCTCTCTTCTTCTGTTTTCTTCAGGGGTCCGTCTCAAGTGAGGGGAGACTGTATTTGGCCCCTACAACACGTGGCGTGTTCCACTTTCCTGCGGATCAAATATACCTGCCTGCCGTAGTACTGCTGCACCATATTCGGACACGCACAGACACATACATACTCGCATGCACAAGGACTGAATTCTGTAAGGTGAGAAACACTGTGAATAGCTGATTCTCACTCTTAAGGTCTTTGCACATACAGTCCGAAAATTTCGTATGCGTTTTTTCGTATTTGGCTCTCGTTTGTACGATGTCTCTGAATTGTTAAAAAAGGCGACTCAAAATGCTTGACGGATGCGAAAAACGCAGAAAATCGAACCCGGTCCGAATTTTTTTATGACTGACGAAAATATCGGAGGCAGTGTGCAAATGTGATTGTCACAACGTGAGGTCGTATTTATTTTTTAACGTGCGGAAATTTCGGACGCAAATTTCGGACTCAATGTGCAATGGGCTTAACTATGTTTTTAGACACGTTTATTTCTGGACAACCTGGTTTCTAAGCTTGTAGTTTTCACCATCTGGTATTCCACATTAATTGCGGAAAATTATTTTCTCCACTGCGAAACTGCCAATGTAAGTCAATGGAGTTCCTTTTTACATTAGTAAAAAACAATTGCGAATTTTTCAACTTAACATACATACATAAGTCTATAAATCATCGGATGTGACAGAAAAATATAGTCATGTTTTAAACATTGGTACACAGTCAATAGAAGCCATTACTATTGACATTTAAGGTTGCGTCTTCTTTTATTATTTAAAATGTCCCTGTCTATAGCAAAGGTGTACGTTTGCTTTACGGTTTTGCTTTGTTTCGTTTGGTTGTTTTTTTTTTGTCTGCATTGTCTGCATAAGCTTTACAGATAAATATGGAACATGAACAGTGATAAAGATCAAAGATCAACCATCAAAGATTTGTGAATTTCTGAATAAAAGTCTATGTGTATTATTCATACACAATATAGTTTTACCCACATCAGTCATGTGTTTGATGTGCCTGTGCAGAAAAGCAGCTCAATTATTTCGTCCAAACTGAACCTCACCTTCAAGATGTCCCATTCAAATGGTCTCTTGTGTTTCAGGTTTGTATTGTGAGTGCATTGATACTGTCCAACCGCATGGAGGCACAGCAGGCTTCTCCTGACAGCAGCAGTGAGGAATGTACTGTACTAGAGGCTCTGCCTGGCAAAGGAACGGGACTAACTTGCTCACAACACAATGGAAAAGTGAGATCCGTCCCAGTGCGCACATTCACAAAAACACAAACGCATCAAAACAATTACACAGATGGGTGACATATCCTAAAGGCATTGTATCTCCCATGAGCATAAGCTTTGTGTCCCAGAAAAACACGTTGGATGACAAAGTACAGTGTAGTTACATGTCAAATTCTAGTATCAGCATAACAATTTGAGTAACAGGTCAAGTGAAAATGTACAGGAATTTCTATGTCCAGTTTCACGTATGTCCCTCCGTTTGACAGAATGTGCTCGGGCTGACATTGACTTCATAAGTTTGAGGCAAACTTGATTAATGTTATCCTAGCATTATATGAGAATCTTATGTTTTCATACAAGCAAGAAAATCTTACATTTTGTGCATAGTGGTTAAAATGCTCAATTTAAAAATTTGCATGTCAGAGACTTTGAAAATCTCAATACTTAAAGCGTCATGAAACATTAAACAACATTTGTGTAGATGTTAAAGTTGGTTGTGTTGCACATCATAGAAAACAATGTTAGCAACTGTTAGTTATTACAGTGGAGAAAACTAGTTAATTTTGCGCTATTTTTGCCTTCCGGTTTTAAAATCGTCATCTGGGACGTGGCGATGTACGATAGTACATCTATGACGCATCGGTGTCTCATAATTATTCACGAGACTGTGTTTTCTTTTCCAATGAGAAGACATTTCTCCAATCATGACAGCACCAGGTGTGTTTCTAGATGATCCTTCTGAGAGTTTTCAGTATACGATTTTACCTTTAAAGGTGTCCTGAACTTGCCGTTTTTATTATTTTATACTGTTGTCTGAGGTCTACTTATGACATTCGCGTGGTTTTTACATTCGAAAACATCACAATCAATAAGTAATAGGCTATTTTCTACCCGGGTTTTGAGGACGTCTCGACAAACGCTCTGTTTTAATGGGTGTGCCGCATTGAAGACTTGGAAGTAAACGCCCACTGCTATGATTGGATAGTAGTAGTAAACTTAGTTGGAGCCTTCTGTGAATTTGGTTAGACACGTAACGTTAGGTTGCACATTATCAGGACATATCAAGCGATCTCTAACAAAGCAATAGTCGCTCTAAATAAAAATAACAGTGAAAGAAGTCCTCACTTTTGCACATATGACACGGGGATAGCCGCTCTCGAGAGCCCTTCATAAAGTGACAGCGTTGCCAGATCTTCACAGAGAAAATAAGCAAATAAAGACAAGACAAAAACAAACCTTAAAATGCAAATTGTTTATATATTTTATAAGACCAAAAATTCTTAAAATCTGCAACAGACCATTTATTAAGACCTATGTGCTGAGGCTTTTTGATCTAAGACCAAACAACAAGCATAAAAGCGCTTATTAATAACAAACATGGCAACACATCAAAAGAGCGCTGTGTGATGTAGCCTTCCGAGCATAAACACAACACAGCGCATATCAGCACTTTAGTTTAAACTGACGGACAAAACGAATCTTTAGCCGAAAAATATGTCGCTATGTTTACCAGTTTGTCAATCATCACAAATGCGGGAGTGTGTACTATGTGTGGCTAAAGTCATTCGCGAACCAGTGGGCGGGGCTAGAGAAGTAGTCGTTGATAGTTTTCTGTGGTGGCGATGTTCAACCTATCTATGTCATAGATAGGTGCATTCCAGGACCTGGCGTTCGCTGAGCCTGGTGTCAATAACAGTTGTAATTTCAGTAACCAGGGCGTTTTCAGTTCTGACACTTACAGGATGTTCGCTTGAATACATTTCCCTTGAATTCATCGCCCCCTTTGAATCACAGATTCTCAGTGTTCTCTTTCACTTTTGGACCCCATTTTATATACTGGACAATTCAATGGTAGAAAATGAAAAAATCACTAATTGACTAAAGTGAAGTTAACATTTACTGCCATTTATGCAATATGTGCTCTTTCTGATTGTATATTTGGGTCATGACACACTTTTATTCCACCGACGAGCACAGTTATCGGCTAATGGCTGAATATTAGATGCGTAATGTGCCTTGTCAATATGTTTATCACTAATCCAGTGGCATTATTTTTATAGGTGCCTGCATTGTACTGTGTGCCATGTGAGAATGCGGTTTGCGAAGACTGTCTGAATGCAGAACATGCTGAACATCCCACAGATTCACTGGAAAATATTGTGAACCAACAACTTGCAGTACTGCAGGACAGAGTGGATGCAGCTAAAAACAGGTTCACCATAAAAACAATAATGCCTTTTTCATTCCACTTAATGTGAATGTCAGGCAAAAGTCTGCCACCTCTGATGTGTTTTTTGGGCTAATTTAACAACGTGAAGGAGGCTCCATTTTCCAATAAGTGCTTACTGCTCCATGTAACACATTTTGATATATTTTAACACAGTCCACAGATTTTATCTTGCAATCGTGCCCAAATGATGAAGTAGGTCTACAGATTATGTGCAAATTTAAGGATTAAGGCCCGTTCAGACCAAGATCAATAACTTTTATTGTTATGGTTGTGATGTGGACTTCGCTGTTCTCTTAAATTTTGATTTTCAAAACTTTGTAGTTACTCTTTATAGTTTTAAATATCTTTATAGTTACTGCTATCGCCCTTATTGTGAACCATATTTTTTAACACAATTTTATTTCTAAAATGCTTGATTCATCATCTGATTGCTTGTTGATTTATTATTGACTTCAGATGAATAGATTGATGTTTGGATGAAATAATGTAGTCATTGTACTGATTCACAGGCTGCCTCAGATAAGAGAATCAGTTCAGTGCTTGAGAGATATTCTGCAGCAGCTGAACACTCAGCGGAGTTCTATCGAGGAGGACATTCACTCCTCCTTCAGCGACCTTCACAAAACTCTCGACACACGCAAGAGCGTCCTGCTCATGGAGCTGGAGGTCACGTACGGGCTGAAGCAGAAGGTGTGTTTGTGTGGTTGAAGTGATAGTTCACCCAAAAAGAACAATTTTGTTCAAAACCTGCATATGACTCTTTCTTCTGTGAAACACAAAAGAAGATATTATGAGAAAAGTTTCAATGGAATCGTGTGCATACAATGAATGTTGTTTGGTTTCCAGCGTTCTTCAAAACGTCTTTTGTGTTCTGCAAAAAATAGTCATACAGGTTTGGAATGACATAAGGATGAGTAAGTGATGACAGAATTTTTATTTTTGGGTGAACTGTCTGTTTAATACTTATCTTTGCGTCTCCTTCAGGTTCTGCAAGGTCAGTTGGACACATTGCTTCAAGAAGAAGCGGCCATAAACTACAACTCCAGCCTGACTAAAGGGGCCTTGGACGGAGGCAACAAAGCCGTCGTTCTCCAAACCAACAAGGACGTAGGAGAGAGACTGAGCGAACTGGCCAGTCAGGGTCTTCCCCTTCAACCTGAAGAGAATGACCAGCTGGACCTCGTGATGGAGATCGAAGGACTCCGCAAGTCCATCCACAACCTAGGAACTGTTGTCACCACCAATGCGGTGGCCAGCCAGACCGACGCTTCAGGGGAGGGTCTGGAGCAGTGCGTCGTGGGTCACCCCATGTCTGTGATCATAACTACTAGAGACAAAGCTGGTGGATTGTGCAAGACTGGAAACGCCGTTATCTCGGCAGAGGTGTTCACGCCAGATGGAAGCGTTGCGGATGGTGAAATTGTGGATCTTAAAAACGGAACTTATGAATTTCAGTATACGGTGAAGAAGGAGGGCAATTTCAGTCTGGCTTTGAGACTGTATGATCAGCACATAAAAGGAAGCCCATTTCAATTAAAGGTCACCAGTTCTCCGGATGACTCCCCCTGCACCACCACCGCGGCCAACGCCGCCTCCACGGGTTCCAGTGACGGTGGGGCAAGGAAACGGAGCGCTAAGTCTCCAGGGAGCAGGAGCCGACAGAAGGGTGTGAGGCGGGGCGGAAGCCTGTTCAGTACCCCAAAGAAAAGAGTTAACCCGATAGAGGATGACCTTATTTTTAGAATAGGTACAAACATTATATTTCATGTTGAAGGTATAGACTTGGTTTAATATATAATGTGTCAATCATATTTACTTTTTATCCTTAACCACTGGTCAAAATGTGAAATAGTTGAAATGACTTCATTGAAATGTCAATTTAATTAAACTTGAAAATACAAGCTAGCAAAAAACGTTTTTACAGTGCTACACGAAATTGATGTGCGTGCACCACTTGCATTTTCTTTCAAACAAAAAGTAAAATAAACGGTCTTTACTAACCTTCTAAAAGTACTTAAGAGGTTGTGTAACCTTCAGCTAAAGTCTGTTTGTTTCACAGGAACAAAAGGGAGGAATAAAGGAGAGTTTACAAACCTTCAAGGAGTAGCAGCTTCTTCAGATGGAAAAATCCTGATTGCAGACAGTAACAATCAATGTGTGCAGGTGAGCAAATGCTGAATGTCTGTTTGTGTTGATTTGTTTTGTTTTCATACTTACTGCATCTACACAGCAAGACCCTTACTAGTATCTAGTTTTAGTGCTCAAGACAGTCTTCTCCGTCACTCTATAGTAAATAATATTCGTTTTTTACTAAATTTTCACATTTCTAAAGTATATATTTTCTTCATTGAATAAATGAATTGTCATTAATAGTTATATTGTCAAAACCTTAAAATAATCACCATAATCGCAGTGATTTAATAGACAATTAATCGTCAGCCAAATTTCTTAATCATGACAGCCCTATTTGCAAGTCAGTGTATGCAAAGTAGTAAGTTTTGACCACTACGTTTTATGTACTTGCTCAATAACTGATTATAGTTTATTTTTAACCCAAAAAGTTACAGATTACAGCTTTTAAAGGGTAGTTTACCCAAAAACAAATTTTCTGATATCATTTACTCACCCTCTTGAGAGAGATATTTTGAAGAATGTTGGTAACCAAAAACCATTGACTTCTATTTTATGGACACAAAACCAGTGCAATTCAATGTTTTCGTTTACCAACGTTCTTCAAAATATCTTCTGTTGTGTTCTGGAGAAGAAAGAAAGTAAATGATGACAGAGTTTTCGTTTACCTTTAAGAGAAGGAAACGTAATATTTAAATATTTTAAATGATCCTTTTTAAACATTGAAACTGTCGAACAAACAACAAAGAACTCATTTTACAGTATCAGACAGTATTTAGACTTTTTTATACAATGTGTACTGTATATAGAAATTCTACAGCTCTGATAGTTCAATTTTTTTTTGCTACAATTTGTATCATTTACTTTCGTGCTTGTTCTGTACCTTTATTATAGCCTGTGATTTAATCAAATCAGCGATTGTCCTTCAAGTTGTTTAAACTGGCAAAAAACAATGACCACACTTTCTTGAATTTCTTGTTGAGCAGATGTTTTCAAATACGGGAGAGTTTCAGAGTCGTTTCGGAGTACGTGGCCGGTCACCAGGGCAACTTCAACGGCCAACCGGAGTCGCTGTACATCCAAATGGTGACATCATCATCGCTGACTACGACAATAAGTGGGTCAGCATCTTCTCCAGTGAAGGCAAATATAAGGTGAGTTACAGCAAAGTCCCATTTGAAAAAACAGGTCTAAAAGTGATGTATTGTATTAATGATAATATTGCTTTTTCTAAAGGCTAAACTGGGCTCAGGAAGGCTGATGGGCCCAAAAGGCGTAACTGTGGACCAGAATGGTCACATCATCGTTGTGGACAACAAAGCCTGCATGGTTTTCATCTTTCAGCCCAGCGGTAAACTCGTCACTAAGTTTGGCAGCAGGGGAATCGGAGACAGACAGTTTGCTGGTGAGTTCATATTTACAGCGGTGAAGACAAATGCATGATACTAATGGTTGAAAATTGCATTGTAGCATGAGTGTCAAATGAAATGTTTTACATTCTGTTACATAAAAATATGATTTTATCAGATGTGATGATTGTTGAGAACCATTTAATCATCCATTCTACATAGGGCCACACTTTGCAGCAGTCAACAACAACAATGAAATAATCATCACAGATTTTCATAATCACTCTGTTAAGGTAAGTTCAGACTATTCTTTCATTCTTGTTACTTAAAATCTTCAAACTGGCAACTTTGAGGATGTTTTCTATTTTCAGACTTTTTCTATTTAATGAATTTTACCTTTTCTAGGGCCCTTAGAAATAGAAATAAAGGCTAATTGGGACTATAGAAGATTTGCTTATTTTCTCATTTAAATAAAAAATGGTATAAAAAGGGTTTTGTTTGATTGCTTTGCAATTTTTTCATATTTAAATACCAATTCAAATTCATTTTTTTTACAATATTGCATATATTAAAGAGCTTCACAGTTAGTACAGGGAAGCAAATTACAGGCAAAAAAATGCTAAAATATTATGATTATATTATCATTTATTTGTATTATTTTATTCTGTAAATATTATTACAGAATATAAGTGCATCTTTATATTAAAACTGGAGTCATCCAAATATCAAAAAAGGTGTAATATCCTATTATAAAAACGTGTATATTCATGATTCTTACTGTAAAAATAATAGTCTAATAAAGTATTACATAAAGGAGTCTAATTCTCTTAAATACTTTACTGTATGTCCTTATAAAGTCAAATAATAATAAAATCTTAGTTAAATCTAATCACATTCCCTTATGTCTCTGTTATAGGTGTTCAATGCAGATGGGGAATTCTTGCTTAAGTTTGGGTCGAATGGTGAAGGCAATGGACAGTTCAATGCACCTACAGGGGTCGCTGTGGATGTCAATGGCAACATTATTGTGGCAGACTGGGGAAACAGTCGGATACAGGTAAAAGAAAACAGGATCGGATGAACCCAGAGGTCCCATAATAACCTAAGACTTTAATGTGTAAATAATATTTGGCTGTTCATAATAACTTTAGCTCAGTTGATAGCTTTGCATTAGCAGCACAAAGGTCATGGATTAGATTCCCATACTAATCAAATATCTTGAACGCACTAAAAGTTCTTTGGATAAAATTAGAAGATTTCAAGAAGTGTGTAATTTCATGCCACAACGTTACTCTTTCTCTGGTTTTAGGTTTTTGACGGAAGCGGGTCGTTCCTCTCCTACATCAATACGGCTGCCGACCCTCTGTACGGGCCGCAGGGTCTCGCTCTCACCTCTGACGGTCATGTTGTGGTGGCCGATTCTGGAAACCACTGCTTCAAAGTCTATCGATACCTGCAATGACTTGAGAGTGACTGTTCTTTGGACATTGGCGTCATAACGTATGTGTCCAGTTGTTGCACTTAATTAGTAAAACCCTTACATTAACAACAAACGCCCTCATGGTTCCACATATTTTGTATTTGTACCGCTGTTGTGCGACTCGCTAGGATTAAAGCTTGTTAACGTGCATTGTTCAAAAAATGCCTTGGAATGCCTTTGCCAAAATTCGACACAGTGCATTGTTGAACTGAGACGGCTGAATGCATTGGTCGCTATACTAACGTTCATCTTGGCTGGAAATTGACATGCTGCATGTGTGACTCATGCATGCATCACTCTTTTGGAAAGATCTGAGTGTCGTAAACCACCCAATGTGTCAAGATGTTGATGAATTCTATCTAAACATTTTAATGATGATGAGGTTAAACAGAAATATTCATACGGCTCAACATTTGTGTTATCATCTTCAAACAGTTGCTCATGTGTGTCTTACAGTTAACTAAAATGCTGATCATATTCCATCATATTCCCTGATTTCAAATTCGTTTTCCAATCGGTTCAAGTCTGTCAAACAGCAAAATCCAAACCTCCGTTTGGTATTTTGACATTAAAAGTTACAGTCAATCTGTTTGTGCTGTAAAATGATATACTGTGTGTGTATGAGGCTAACAGTAAATTACACAATACAACTGTTGCCTTGCATACTTATAAGATGATGCTAGCAGCTGTTTATTTAGAAAATATTAGGACTATATTTTCTTTACAAATGCTATTGAAACTGGGAATATCTATATATTTGTGTAATTATCTTAAATAATGTTTCAAAGAAAGGGTGTGCATTTTGTTTGGGGTTCAAAATGAATTTGAGTTCATTTGTGGCTTGTAGTTAAATGCCAAAAATGTTCAAGGAATTGATTTTCATCTCATTCTCTTGTGCATCCCGGGATTCATTAGAGGCATGATTCACGCAGTAGTAATAATAAAATGCAAATTCCATCATAACTTAATAGCAATAGTATTTTCACTTTCAATTCAATTACTTCATCATCATCATTATGAAGCAGTTGTCATTTTTACGTTCTTGTGGTTGTATTACACTTCCAGAATGTGGAAATTATTTTGATTTAATACAGTAAGTCTGTATTGTAAATGGTGTATATGGTTTAACCTGTGCTGAATTGCTTCTGGTTTTCTGTATATAAGGATTGTAATGAAAGAATGTTTTATGTTCATCAAAAAGAGATATTACTTGAATGTTCATGATTTGCTCATAAATTCAGTCTGTATAAATTCAGCCTTATTTTTTGAAAGACTTCTCATTCTTTTTATATTGTTGAAAATTATTTCAGTAGAATATTTATTAGTTTACCTTGTAGATGTGTGCTTGTTTACGACTTGCTTAAACTGTGTTGATTTCTTTGATATTGCTATTAACTTAATCAAAAACATCATTATAATGTACAGAGCATTAAAATGATTGTTTTTTTGTTTTTGCTTTGAAGACTCCTCAAACCATAACACCAGAAAGAAAATAAAGCTACAGTATCTGGTTAAAAATATTTTCTAGGTTCAGTTAGTACGCATATGTGACATCTGCATGCAAACACATTTTTTTTGTTTATTGGTTGCAAATTTAATTTTGGTACTTTAACTAAACAATGAACAAAAAACATTGAATAACCTGAAAAGAAACTACTGGAAAACAGATCAATAAAATTCTTACAACATGTAAAAAGTAATAATTGAGCCTACAGTGTTTTTCTTATATCAGTGTTTTATACTGTATATAGTCACTGTCCTTCTGAAACAAACAAAAAAAAAAAACACTGAACTTTTTCAACGATTGCATACCATGTTGTCAAAGTTGAAGAGCACTTTTTAATACTTTTTTCAGTGGTTAGATATTTGCAAAACCCAGTGACAAACATAAAGGGTGACTAATATAAAAAGAAAAATCACAAAATATGGATATAAGAAGTTTCAGAAAGACAGCAGCAATATAATGCTAAATATAATGTCACATCATGAGTGATTGGGCAGGAGGTGATTTTGCTTCATTCATCGGTAACTGAGACTATCAGTGAGTATTTCTGCAACGGCACATGAATCAAAAAACGTTTACTTGTCAACAAAGTCCAAAACCTGTTTTATATTTGTTTGCAAACTATTACTTATTGCACCGAACAGAATTGTCAAACAATTACAGTCTATATACCCCCAACATTTTTCTGCCGTTTTTCAATGATTTCAACCATTTTTTCCAAATTAAAGGATAGTTCACCCAAAAATGAAAATTCTGTCATCATTTACTCTTGGTTAATGACATTCTTCCAAATATCTTCCTTTGTGTTTAACAGAACAAAGAAATGTATACAGTTTGGAACAACCTGAGGGTGAGTGAATGATGACAGAATTTTCATTTTTGGATGAACTGCCGCTTTAAAAGCCTTTCAATATTCATACAAAAAGAGGCACAAATTTAACAAAAAAACACATACAGTTGAGCAGCTTTGGAAAGAGAAAGATATGTCTTTGATGCATCAGCGTAGGACACTTCTGAAAGTTTATATCAAATAAATTACAAAAACAAAAGCAGCTGTCCGATTGATATTATAAACTACACAATTTACAAATAGATATTCAAAAGGAGAACACATGCATGGTTTAAAATGTAACTAAATACTGTGAAAATCTATTCAAGTCCAAGTGAAAAATTTATTCCGTGCACGATTCCAATAATGATGGGTTGCCAGGCGACCAGGTACCTTAACCAATCCAAAAGCTGGCCGTATAAAACATGTGTTCTCTCCCAGCTGGTGATCAGATTTAAGGGTAACTATAATAAACAGTCATAAAGTGCGACATGTTAACATTTTAAAAAGCATTTCTAGTGAACTATGATTTGATTCAATATCATTTATGGCAAATATGACCAAGGATACGGGTTGTTCATCATCCTTTTGAGGTCCACCTTCTCATTGCAGTATGGGCATGTCTGTTTTTTTCCCACGATGCACCAGCCACGGATACAGAATTCATGAAATCTGTTGACAACAAGAGGTTCAGGATAAACATTTATTTTTGTTCCAAAGTTGTCTCTTCTGAATTTGTTTTAATGTAGTTGCTTTTAAAAGTAAAATCGGGAATACATGTGGTTGCAGGAGAGCTGGTAGGTGTCCTCAATAATTCCTTCCTCATCTATGTCCACAAGAATCTTCTGACCGCACACGGCACATATGTCATCACTAAGGGTTCGGGACGGCATGCCGCCCATGCTATAGTACTGAAAAAATATGAAACAAAGAAGACACCCAGCAAACTTATTATGGAAACTGAAAAAAATGATTTGTGCAATGAGACCGTGAGGTATGAGTAATTACCCCTATAGTAGATGCCATGTAGTCTGAGCAAATTTCTGCAAAGTCACGACCCATTACCCCATAATACAAACCATAGAAAAGCATGATCACACCCACATCCATAGAGTCCTCTGCTTTGATCCTGAACAAAGATAGAAAAGCACTTGTTTGTTTTAGTTTACTTTCATGTTCATTTAATATACATGCAAACACTTTCAAGATATCAGAAAAATACAGGCACTGTAGACCCTAATACGGAAATCTGTATTTGACCAACTTCTAAAACATCTTTAAGGAAATATATAATTGTGATAGTATTATATATTCACTATACTGTATATTTATTTATATTTATATACAGTAAATACTATTTTAAATTAAACCAATGAATAATCATGACTATAATTTCTATAATTTCTTTCCTGTAGTTCAGGCGTTAACAAAGCCAAGGTCATGGGTACGATCCCAGAGATTGCACACACTTAGAAACAAATGTGTAGTATAATGCAATGTAAGTCGCTTTGGATAAAAACGTCTGCCAAATGCGTAAATGAAATGAAATTTCAAATAAATTGCATTCATAACATCCAATGAAAACTGAAATGAAAATTGATCAAATTAAATATTTTAGAGCTAAGCATATACTGTATATTTAAAAATAGTCTCACTCTAAAAAAATTTATGACTTTTTTATGAGTATGAGTTTTTATGAAAAAAAAAAAAGATTTTAATTACAGAACAACAATATATATATATATATATATATATATACTATATCTCACGTACTAAAATGCATTTAATAATAATTAATTAATTGTATTTAATTGTATATATTTATTTATTATATTTGATTAAATATAGATTTGGCTAACAAAGAGCAACTTCTAGTTGATGAAACATTTTTAGAGTTGAACATCATAAATACAGAAAGTCATATTCACTTGAGTCTATAACTTTTTCAGGATTTCAATGTCCTCATATTTCGTGGTCTTCAGTGAGACCCCTCGGCACAGTTCCCACAGCAACTGGCCTGGCATACACATTCTCTGAGGAATTCGTCCAGCTCATGTCACACTTACAGTGTCACACAACATTTTCTTCCAAAAAGCATGCCATTATATCAGCACTGCCACGGGAACAGCAGGTGTAAAATGACAATTAACTTTGAAACAAGGACAGATTACACACTGGGCCAATGGGACCAGTGTCCTGGGGCTTCTAACCTTCAGGGGACTCCAGCTAGGAGGCCAGCAATGGCTAAAAACACCTTGACATGAGCTACAGTAGATGTGCAGCAGAACTGCAGTTGATATACATAGATGGATGAAGTGCTGGAATGTGTAAGCGATTAATGCCATACAGTAAAATAAATCTAGAAATGTGCTCCCGACCTCATATCACACTATTGCAGCTATGATGTTTATTCAATTCAATTTTATTTATATAGCGCTTTTCACAATGTGCATTGTTCCGAAGCAGCTTTACAGGAGCAAATTAGAGAAACACAGAAAGGTAAAACACAGCACAGTTCATGGTGTTTATAGACCAAGCAAGATCATTATAATAAATAATATCTAATAAATAAATGCAGTCTCCCGGTGAGCAAGCCAACACTGCACTGCTCTGTTTATCTAAGTCAATGTACATTATTGACATATTATTAAATACATATATGAATGACCTATATTTAATGTTTTATTATTTGGACATCAGGGTCCGGGTGCTTTGCAGAACCACAAACAGACTTTCTTTCTTAAAGATAGCCTATAATTCTACCACGTCCATTTCACATCTAAACAAATGTATGTAAAATCAAGTTCACGCACCTGAAGAAAACATTGAATCCAAACATGGTAAACATGATAGCGAGGTACCCGAGCACACCTACAGCGTAGCTGAGCTTGTAAATGAGGAGGAACCACTTATACACCATCCTGTAGATGTGAATCAGAAAGACTTTTTTTACTACTTATTCTAAATAACAATACACAGGAAACACAATCTGCAGGAAGCATATTTCTTTCTTTCTTTTATGGAATACAAAAGACATTTTTAAGACAAATGTGTGCCTTTCTATTCTACAGACAAAACTGGTTCCAAAAAGGTTTGGAATGATAACGTATAAAAAATTATTCAATGTACTGAAAGAATACTTTTCAACAGGCTTCGGGTAAAACATTACCGTGGTGTTCTGCCGGAGAGAGGCTTGCGTGTGGCTCTGAATATGACATAGCTAGTGATGACTGAGAACATGCCCCATGTGGACAGGAAACGCCACCAGTAAAGCTTAATGGTGAAGTACAACGGAACCACCCACATCTGCAACAATGTCACCAGCTATAAGAGAACAACACACAACAACAGCTTATTGTTATGTTATAAAAGTCACTGTGATTGAATTTTTCGTAGAATTTATAACATGACGCTCACATTGTATGATCTGCAGTGTCTTTGCTTCCACTGAACCAGCACAATCTGAGCAACCACTAGTGTTGCGATGAGAATCAGAACCATTTCAGCATGCATGGCCTCGTGGCCTCTGTGCTTCACATGCAACCTTTCGTGCTGCATCCTGGAGTCAAACACACAGCAAAAGCAAGAAATAGTAATGAGGTCATGGTTTTTTGTATTTATTTATGGTCATAAACAAGCCCTGAAAATTATATAGAACTAAAAAAAGAAAGGTTGACTACCTATAGTTATAGTTTGTGGAAATTATCAATATTTTGAGCAACAGCGTTATAAAAAAGGTTGATATATGCACTTACTTCCAGGTTTCTCTGTGGGTCATTTTCAGAAGATCCCCCTTTGAAGAAACAACTAGAGTGAGAAATATTGTTTAGTAGTAAAATACACTACACAGTCTACATATATTTTCATACAATGAACCAAAAACAATTCTGAACTTCTGCATTTGGGCACTTGACATTACATGCTTCATGTAAAAAATAGTTTGTCTTATTATTATATATTATAAACTAGTTTAACTATTTTATAAACATTGTTTATTTTACTATAATGAGCAGAGTACATTATTCCAAAAACAAGATATATAAATAAATGATCAGTTGACCAATTAGAATGAAGTATTTCAGCGCCATAGCCTATACGTCACACACCGGGCGTGGTTTAATATGAGAGACAGCAAACGCCAAAAACAGGCATAAAAATGCTTTTACAATTTTAGACAGAGCCAGTAAACATGCAAAACTTTGTTCACGTGCCACACAAAAACAAACGATTGCTGCAGCTGCCCTCGACAACTGGTAATGATGTAAGTAAATCGTAGCGAGAATTAAAACTGCCTCACTAGCACATTGGCATGTTTTACGTTATAAAAATACATAAATGTGTCTGATGTTTCTCCGTTTTCTTCATTGGAATAAATGGGTAACTACTGAACTGAAAAAAAAGAATCAATTAAAAAACGTTTTGGTTTCAGGTTAGTTTGTATGGCATACGAAGAATGTGGAATGAACATGGCCATGTGTGTCACTGAACACAGGTCAGCCGACGAGCGAAGAGCTTGTGCAGCCACGCCCCCTCGCTGGCTCTAGCTGTCAGCGAGATTGTGTGGCCACGCCCCCACACTGTCAGGCAGGATTTTATACAAATCGGTAAGCATGCAAGAACACCAGTTATGATTTATAATGATATCAGATCACAACGCCGGCATTCCAGTAAAATTCCAACGAGTATCCTAACAAACTGGCCAGTTGTGACTGCCCGATTCTTTCAGTATTTTAAACTGAATTTGCCTATTCAACATTTTCCTGCCACATTTGCAACCGTTATCCTTAACGTTACATTCACCCAGTATACCGCAAACTCGACGAGAACCTCATATAAAACACCCCTGTTATAATAAATGCTAAAAATTAATACATAATCGACCTAGCGCGTGGATGGTACTATGTAAACAGCTGCGCTGGTTATAATGTGATCCTTGTTCTGCACTACCCGTATACCATACACTTGGGGCAAAACATGTCAACGTCTTATACTTAGAGTAATATTTATCAATGAAATGCTAAATCGAGTACCTGGGGTTGCAGGTCAGCCATTATGTATCACGGTCTTGATTCCAGTCATCTATTAATGGATCCGTTTCGACCGGCAGACATTGTGCTCATATGTGCAAGACGGCCGAGCGGATCTGCGCAAGCGCAGTCGCACACTCCTTCACTCCACGCACCAGAGGGGTTTTAATACACAAGCTCTCGTATATACAATAACAGTTCGTTTAAATGAAACGGTCTATGGTTTTCAAAATAACAAAAGCTATAAATCCAAATACAATACATTGCAAATGTAAAATTAATTGGAAATGAAATAATACATTGACTTTTTCTGCTAAAAACATTAGAAACAATCGCAGAAATTCTAATAGATTTAATACAATTTCGAATTGTTTACAATACAATTATGAACCATTGGCTGTTTACCATTAAAACCATTACACAATCCCTTTGTGTGGTATGTTTTGGGCCTACGGTCAGTAGGTTTTAGAGTTCAATTGGTTCAATCCAATAGCATTTTAGTGATGGTTTCTATTATTTTTAGCAGGTATTGTTTTTACAGTGTATGCCACTGTACATTATTTATATAATTTATGGGTGTAAATAATAGAAAACTTAAAAAAAAACCTGTGTAATGATTTCACTACACATTAGAGTACAAAGTGTATGTTTGTCATAGTCAAGCCTGATAAACATTGAGTCAGAAATGTGGGTGTATGGTTTAAGATTTGCAGATCACGCAATATAGACAAACAACATGGTATACCCGCTGAGTAATCCAGATTTAACAGAACATACAGACAAATACCAGGAAATCTCAATTGTGTCTCAATGTTTTCCAGTTTAAAGTTAATCACAGGATGTTATCTTCATCAGTACAGTACAACAGTACTAGTAGTCCTTTTATGACATACTTCTTTTACTTTTTTGACCAGTTGGCCTGAATAGTAAAACTCCTCATTTAGCCACAAGAAGCCTTTATTTAATGTTCTGTCAGCAAGAGCTATTGAAACACAATTAGAAGTCTTCCGCCATAGCAATTGACATTTTTAAATATTTTATTAACAAGGTTCCTACTGTTTATTGACAAACAGTAGTTTCTGATGTACCGTATAGAAGTACCTGACGTAGCTGAAAAAAAAAGAACTCAGCAATTCACTGTGCAATAAATACTATACATGCTTCGCTCATGTCCCTTTTTCAATTCCCAAAAATGATGCTGTCCACCATTGCTTGACATGACATGTCCAGAATTAAATATTAACCGGCACTGTAGTCCCTCCTATTCCAGGACAGATGGGTCACCAGGTATAAAATCTCTAAGAGCGACGCTGAAATACGAACAGCTGAGAAACTCACACTGTCACAGAACTAAAGTGTGAGCTCCACAAAAATGAAGCTTCTTCTGTTACTTTTTCTCTGTGTTGGTGGAGCTCTCGCACAGGCCAATACAGATTACGATGATGATGATACTGTAAATATTATTTTTCCTAATTTTAACAATTGACAAGGTTAGAATTTAAATGGTAAATGCTGATAATACTGTCTTGTTTTTCTTTCTTTTCTAATTCAGGAGACAAAGAAAGAGGTATGTCACTTTTCCTCAGAATTATATCAGTAAACATAATTGAACCATAGTGCATAAAAATTGAGAATCAAAATCCAAATGTTCTTCTTAAAGTGTCGAATTATTCATTTTTAATGACATTATGGAATATTTACGTAATATTTTATATTATAGAATATATAACAATATTATATAATTATGATTCCCTAAAAAGGACAATAGATGATTTCCATGTAAAAAACGCTATGGGAATGCTATGTCTGCAAAACTGAAAAAGTAGTACAACCTCTGATATTGTTGCTTTAGCTTTGTATATTTTGTGTTGAATCCAGCTACCAGAAATCGTAGATCCAAGAGGTCATCGTCCTGTCAACAGAGGTCGTGAAACGTACTCCGCAGGGCCAGCCGCACCACCACCTGTCAGCGGAGGGAGCCGTTACCGTGGGAGACCGACTCCAGCACCCGTAGGGAAGGCTCTGCAAGAAAAAGAGGAAGTTTTGGAAGCCGGGGGATGTACTCACCTCTCTGAGAAAATGGTTAGTGCAATGAGCTTATTTCTTGTATATCAGTGACTATGATAGTGATATGTGATATCAGGGACTCTCATTCAGGGATTCGTTTCTGTTATTTTTGGATGAATAGTGAGGCACACGCAAACAAATCAATTCTTTTCTCTCTGTAGGGTGTATTGTGTCCCACAGGTTGTGAGTTGAAGAAAAGCCTCCTGAAGCAAGAACGTAATGTGAGGCCAAGTGTAGATCTGCTGAAAAGATCTGTAGATGATTTATATCAATCCTCTAACAATGTATACGGGTATGTCACACATATGACTACTGAAGTCGCCCAGAGACAAAGAGTGAGCCAAGGTAACCATAAACGTTTTCGATGGTGATTTATTTTGATTTATGCGTACATGGAATATTGAACTGTCCTTGAAAAAAAGTTGATCTTAAATGCACTTTACATATAAGTAGATGTTCAATGCTTTTCACTATCACAGGTAACGATGCTGTGGTTAGTCAGTACACAGACAGCCTAGAGACCCAGCATGCTTATGTAAAAGAGGCCGTGGACATCACGTTCCCCCAGAACATCAGAATTCTGCAGTCTGTGCTCGAAAAGGTGCGTGACAAGATTCAGCGTTTGGAGAAAGCCATCTCTGAACAGAAGGCCAGGTGCTCGACACCTTGCAAAGTGTCCTGCCCGATTCCCGTGGTTTCCGGCAAGGAGTGCGAGGACATTTATCGCAAAGGTGGAGAGGAATCTCAGATGTACCTCATACGGCCCGATACACTCGGCATGCCTTACAAGGCCTTCTGTGATCAGAGTACTAACAATGGAGGTACGGTTTACTTCATTGCTTTTATGAATTATGTCATTAGTCGTGCAAAAGTATTGCTCATACGTAGGGTTATAAAGAATTGAACAAACCCATAAACCTTCATTTTATATAGCTTACATATAGTCTACATAAACACACATGATGTAATACACAATCTAACTATAACTAACTAACTATCAAAACTATTTATCTTACCCTAAGTATTAAATTGTGGTTCATTTTGAACTTGACAAACAAAAATGGGTTAAAATTCCCATTGATATCTTCCTAAAATATAGGAAGATTTCTTTCTTGTTTGAAACATAAAAACCTTTAGTTTGATTTTCTTTAGTTTGAAGACTAATATCTCTATTTTTCCTCTCAATTTTGATTTAATAATTTTTAGATATTTGAACTGACGAGACAAAAAAAATGTCAAGTTAACGTAACCCTTTTTAATTACTATATCAAACTGCGTCTTATGTGGAAGTTGATCAAAAATGAATATAAAATCTGAGTCACAACGACATTTCTTCATTATAATTCCTAGGTTGGGTGCTTATCCAGAATCGTATGGACGGCAGTGTTGATTTTGGCCGGCGTTGGGACGACTACCGCAGAGGCTTTGGAAACATTGCTTTTGATGTGGGCAAAGGACACTGCCAAACTCCTGGTGAGCTACTGTATGGCTTACAAGTGATATGATGCATTTCTTCAGAATAAAAAAAGAGGAGTATCAAAACAACTGATGAGCTAGCCAACAACCCATAAAATTCATACTAGTGTGTGTGCCAGTTGACCAGTTTTTTACCGACATCGAGAAACCAGCACTAGCCAACACTGTAAAAAAACTGTAATTTTACAAAATGTTGGTGTTTTTAACAGATTTTCACGTATTTTTCAAATATGGTCAAAAAACATCAAATTACAGAAAAGACTGCAAATTTAAAAGAAAAACGTAATTTTACGGGAAAAACTGTTTTTTACAGGATTTTTTTACACTGGGTATACATAAAAGCGATATAACTTGTCTTTTCAGCAGGAGTCTTTATATTTATGTCACATTCACTGACATTATCTTGATGGTTTTTTTTTTTACTGTTTAGGTGAGTACTGGTTGGGTAATGATCGCATCAGTCATCTTACAAAGATGGGTCCCACTGAGCTTCTGGTCGAAATGGAAGACTGGAAAGGTTTGAAGGTCCACGCTAAATACGAGCAGTTCACGATGCAAGGCGATGCCATAAATTACATCCTATCGGTTGCGCGCTACTCTGGAACTGCCGGAAACACGTTTATGCAGGGTGCAAATGAACTGCTTGGGGAGAACCGTACCATGACCATTCACAATGGCATGATGTTCAGCACGTATGACAGAGACAATGACAAATGGTGAGTGTCGTCCATCCTGTCATCTGATCCCAATACATTTATATGTGACTAATATCTTTTCTCCCTCTCTAATTCTGTCAATCGTAGGTTACCTGGTGATCCTTCAAAGCAATGTTCTAGAGAAGATGGGGGTGGATGGTGGTACAACCGATGCCACTCTTGCAATCCAAATGGACGTTATTATTGGGGCGGAGCTTATACAAAAAACATGGCCAAGCACGGCACGGATGACGGCATCGTGTGGATGAACTGGAAGGGTTCGTGGTATTCACTCAAGTCTATCAGCATGAAGATCAGACCCTTCTTCAAATCTTAAAGACCGCAGAGAATAGAGGTTAAGAACGCCTACGATACCAATGAAAGTTTACAGAAGATACTATATCCATGTATCTATTAAAGAATGGGACTTAACATAAAAACTTTTTTTGGAAATGTTCAAAAAAGTGAATGCAGACTAAAATTGAAATAGCGTTCAGTATTTTACACATGCAAAAGAATACTACAGAAACCTCTGAATTCTTAATAAAGCTGACCTGCAACATACTACTGGGTGTGACTTCTTCACTTGTTTAGCTTTTTGTATACATTTAGAGCATGCCAGCATTAAACAACAATTAAATAGCACGTAACAAATGCAGATTCTCCTGCATACATACACACACATTACGTATGTTAATACATCACTGGGACGGAAAAGGTTTGTTTATAGGCTGTAGCAATACATTTATACAAATCTGAAGCAATGAACTGCAGTAAAAAGTGTTGTTTTGTATAGTACAAGGATGTGGTGCTTTCATTCTTCCAGTTTAACTTTAATGGCATAGCAAAAGCAATGCCAAGGTTATGGGTTTGATTCCCATAGAACACCTGTACAGATCAAAGGGGTGTCATAATATACCGGTACCAATAACCGTGATATCAAAAGCCATTATTAGCGATAATGTGTTAACACTACATTTACAGTATTATAATACAGTAAATAATTCAGCACCCATTGAGTCGTTCTCTCACTGCCTTCCTACTTGTATATTGAGTGTGATTCATTGGCCAAAAAAGTAAGAGAAAACACAAAATAAAATTAAAGATGATTTTGACTAATAGGATTTTATTATTATTGCATTATTTAGAAATAATTTTCGTTTGAATAGATATCATAATATATTGTTACCATTAGTTATTTTTGCCACTATAACTATGTAATAAGAATCTATTCTTGTGACAATCCTTTGGATAAAAGTGTCAGTGTGTAAATGGGCAATTCCATGAAAATGTCAACCTTACCATGAAAAAATTAAGTTTTTACCAAAGGTTTTTACTATACTAACAGCACAGATATTATCATTTGGTGGTTCAAAAACCCATGTGAGGTCTCTCTTTAACTTTTTAAAGCATTTGTTTTAGTTTTAGTGCATTATGTATCATGCAGGTAAGGGCCATTTTCAGGATTGTCACATCCATAACTATACATATTCCTCATAAATGGACACATGAACATTAAAATAAAGTAACTATTTTATGTTCTATGAAGAGGCATCCCTTCATTTGTTGGGAATAATTGCTTCAGGTTTTAATTCACAGAAATCCTGCAAAATTCGTCTCCCAAAAACAGTGACCTTTTTGTCACATCCTTTCTATTCATTTCCCTTTTTTTCAAATAGAAAACTTGTGCATATACTGATTTTTAAACGCTACCAACCAGGGTTTAGTAAAATATAAACAGATGGTTCAGTATATTGGAAACAAAAACATTCTCTGAGTGTTTTTATATCACATCCATAACGCAGAATGTCATATCCATAACGCTGGAATTGCCAAATGCAACACAAAGTCACGTAGTTAATTTTAAATATGGACATTGTAGTCCCTTGTAATATAACTTCAGTATAACTGCATTTTACTTTGGTTATATGGTTTCATAAAGAACCTTTAAGACCATTTTTAAAGATCCTTTGACTTCTTTGGGTAACCAAAAATGGTTATTTTATGGCATCGCTGTGCCTTTTTTTTTAAGTGTATCTGAACATTGTGTATTTATGATAAAACTGTGTATTTAATGTTTCAGTGTTCTGAATCAGTTTCAAAGTGCATGCTCAGTTCAAAGTTAATCTTGTAGTAAGCTTAAGGTGACAGTACACTCCAAAATGGCAATTCTTTTATCATTTACTCACGCTCATGCCATTAAAAACCTGCATGAGATGGAAACAAACAACACTGAACTCCATTGACTGTTACTGTATGGACACAAAACCACTAAGATGCTTGTCATCACTAGGCTACACACCCCTTACGGCATTGCTCCTGCCTTTTCTTCACACTGATCCCATTAATGTTATTATAGGCCCTTTCCGAAATCAATTGCCAGAACAATCCAGGGACGAGTTTGCGTAAATTGTACGCCAATTTTCCGGGATCATCACTCTGTGTGAAAGGGGTTTGTGAAAATGGTTATAGACATTTCTCAAAATATCTTCTTTTGTGTGCCACCGAAGAAAGAGTTTTGAATCACATAAGTGTGAATAAATGACGATATCATTTTTTAATCTTTAGTTGAACTATCCCTCTACATTTGTAGATATGCAAAGATTAACTGAATATGTCATTATTAGAATCCCAAAATCCTGAAACAATGTTAATGTGACACAGTTTTTTCTTTTTTTTTGGAGGTATTTAATTTACAGTGTTTGCCAGTTTGACTTGTAATACCTGAAACTGTCTAGCATAAGTTAGATCCAAAATAATAAATAAACTGTAAACATGATGTTGACACAAATTAAATTACACATTTGAAACATATCAAGCAGACAACAAAACATAAATGAGGTACAAACACTGCAAATATATCACCCAAGCATCCTCAAACCAGACCCGTTAAAAATGTACTGATAGACATAAAATGATTAAACATCATCTAGAATTTCCTCCAAAACCACCTGGTGCTGCTCAATGTCTTAAAACTTTGTAAGGAGTTCAGTACGGAGGGTGGGGATTTTTCTGTAAGTGTGCGACACACTGGGCTGATCGACAGACTTCAGTTTAATGTTTTTGTTTATGGTGAATGATTTTTGTCTCTTTGAGGTAATGCTGAATTCTGCCATTTTGCTCTCCATCACTTCGAAGCCTTCCTTATCGACCGTATGGTCAAAGGTTTGCTTGCATGATCCTTTGCACGCACGGATTTTGATGTCAATGTCCACCTTTGCTCCAAAAAAATAAACAAAAGCAAGTCTGAATCAAACTAAAAGTTACATTTCAACTGAAAGCAAATAGTAAAATCCCTGACTCAGATGATACTGCAGGACTTTTGTGCAAATATATTGATTAAGTTGACCTGCATTACCTTACTGACTTTCTGGTCTAACAATGAACAGAAATGGAAGACTTAAAGGTTTTTGTCACACGCCTCACCTCAAGTCGATGTATTTCTATTATCTGACTCAAGAGCAAGTGATGGTGCTTCTGTAATTCTTTTTCAAGCTCTGCAGATCTCTTGTGAAGAAATGTTAGATTTCTCTGAAGTCCTTCAGCAAACTCAGCATATCTGAGCTCTTGCACTGCAAAATACACCCAAAATACAAAAAGACCACTTTATTTAGATCATGAGGTTTTATCAAGGCAAATAAAAAGAAACTAAAGTAATGAAACCTACTGTAGGTTTGGATGATTGTTTTTCTTTGTGACTCATAGAACTGGACACTTTCTTGCATTACAGATGAAGCGATGTCTTCAGTTTGTTGAATCCTTTCACAGATTTTTCTTAGGCGTTTATGAACGTTTTCATCTGCTGCATCTATGAGACTCTCCAGTTGACAGCCGGATGGACATTTGTCCTCCTGTAAAACAACAAACACAGAAAAGTCCCAATTACAACAGATCATCAGAGAATTATTTTTTTATTTAATCGTGCACAATTTTATTCTTTGGCAGCTTCTGTTATTTATCAGTGTGCTGTAATGAGGAATATCTGATTTATTCATTTGTGCACTTTATTATTTTTTAGATTTTATTATTAAGGCAGGTGATTTAATTGCCAAACAAAATATAAAAATGTGCTAAAACTCACTCACCGTCTCATCATCAGAGCACAAAGGGTACGTGGGCTGTACTGGACACTGTCCGAATCTGCTGTTACCGTAGCGATTATGTGGTTTGAGGTTAGGTAGTAAGGCCTTGCACACTGCAACAAACCAAACACACTTCACTTTAATGCTTATAAGTGATGGCTGATTTTAAAACTGGAAGCACATTAAACGGATAGTTCACCCAAAAATGACAATTCTGTCATCATTTACTCTCTTATCATTTCAAACCTGCATGACTTTCTTTCTTCCGCAGAACACAAAAGATGATATTTTGAAGAATGTTAGTAACAAAACAACATCGGTCCCCATTCACTTCTATTGTACGGACACAAAACCAATGCAAGTGAATGGGTACCGCCGTTGTTTGGCTGACCAACATTCTTCAAAATATCTTCTTTTGTGTTCTGCCGAAGAAAGAAAGTCATATTTGAAATGACAAGAGGGTGAGCAAATGATGATGTAGAATTTTATTTTTTTGGGTGAACTATCCCTTTAAGGGTGGAAATCTTATGTGATGAATAGATATGTTTAAAGCTCATTTTTGTTAAATAGCCAAAACGTCTGTTTTTATGTGCTGTGTTGCATAATAAAACTTAATGGAAAAAATAATAAAAAATAAGTTTGTTTCTTCTTGTTTATATATTTACTGGTTTTAGAGTTCTTTACAGTTTGTGAGTCAGTGTTGCACAGTAATTTTTTCTTTTTTTGATCATGCAAAGTAGTTGACATGCAAATGTAACTTTAAAAATACTAAATAACCAAATGTATGTAGAAAGTAATTTCAAGTTAAATATAAACATTATTATATAGTGTTATATAGTGTATAATAGTGTTATTCGATATGTATAATTAAGTCTGGTTGTAAATGGATTAGTTTATATTGTCATTATACTCTATATTTTTAGTCAAGATGGTAAAATTAACTTAAAGAATACTATGGCACACTAAACTATATTTTATTATTGATTTATTGAATAGTAAAAATAGTAAATAAATAGGTTTTGTTTTTTCAAAATAAATAAATGGGTTTGGTGTGGTTATCAGCCAAAAGCCAGGTCAGTATTTCCAGAAAATGATTTCCAAATGATGTCTTTGTGTATGAAACATGCTACACATAAAAACCTGCCTTGCCTGTTTCACAAACAAATACACTGAAATAAGAACGCACAGCCCAGAACTGGAAGTGAACACATTTTTATTGAAACATGAGGTATGCTGGTTGTGTAAATTTGACATTGCAACATTATGAATTTACATTAAGCCAAGCAGAATACTGATAATAATCATTCAAAACTGCACCCACCACCACTGTTTACATCTTCTGTATCTCTTTCAAGTTTTTAGACGGGTCTGACCTTCATTCTCACTACTTTGAGGGAGTAATCAGCTGGTTTGAAAAGCAGCCACACAATACCATTTTCAATCTCATACGGAACCTTGGTGCCAGGATCGTACTGGCCACCCTTATAATAAATCCCATTGAGGTTGGCCGACTGGCAGTTATTGTACCACCATCCACCGCCATACATCTCCGCACAGTTCTCTTCCCATCGGTCATTATCCTTATCAAAAGTGCTAAACTTCATTCCAGCATGTGACAGGAAGTTTTTCATATTAGGCTGTCCCTGCACCAATGCATCACCTGCGTCGCCCGTGTACTCGGAAACGCTCATCGCGAATCCTTCCGCCTCCGAGCCAACTTTAACGTTGTACTCGGCGTACACCTCGTTCCCATCCCAATCCTGCAACTCGACTCTCAGAACGCTCTGCTTCTGAGTGAGAAGGTGTAAGAGCTTGTTCCCAATCCAGACCTCACCCCTACCCTGCTGGTCTACTTTGCCGAAACCAGCTTGATACTCCTTCCAAGTGCGATTGAAGTTAACAGACCCGTCCTCCCTCTGCTGAACCAGAGTCCAGCCACCCAACCCTGTGCTCTGGTCGCAGTAAACTACAATTTCCTCCGACCCGGACGGCTTTATTTTGAACAGGCCGCTCTGACTGCCATGCGCATGCTTCTGCTGGATGTCAAAGCAATCTGAAAGAAGACATCACATCTGCGGATTAGAGCCATGCTGTATTGCACAATCCTTCAAGAGATCCAAATCTGTCTTGCGCTATTACAGATGAGGTTTTTTTTCAACATATCATAAGCTTTTGAATACAATTACATGTAACGTGAATTAAATACAGGTTGTTACTGTTACTTTAGTCCATTATACCACATGTTTCCAAAAAGTGCTAAAACAAACCCTTGCTAACATTTTCAGAACCATCAAAAGAATTAAACTGCTTTAAAATGGTTCACTTGCGTATGCTGGTTCAGTTAAGTTCACTCGAGTGTACCTTCACCAACAACGGCAGTCTTGCGCTCGTCGTGCGTTTTCAGACTCCGCGCGTGGATATCGGGAAGGTCTTCTTCCACATCGCTGCGCAAGAACGCCCCCAAGTCATCCCCGAAATCGACGTCGCTAGATAAGACAGTCTTCGTGGACGTTTTGCTTCCACCTGTCAAACTTGTTTTTGAAGTGGAGCTGGAGGTGGACGACGATGAGGATAACTTTTGGGTATCAGTGCCGAGTCCCTTAAAGAAGTCTTCGCCGAATCCGCCTAGATCATCGGTACCGTGGTTCAGAGTCGTGATAGACCTTTCGTCTCCGCGTGTCACGGTTATCTTCACGCCGTCACGACTCAGATCCTTCCCTTCGTTGGCCGCGGCCAAAAAATCTTGATCTGAAACTCCGAGCTTTCCTAAGTCTTCACACCCGGGCCCGCCGCCTATAATCTCGAGCTTCTCCACGGGGCCGTCTTTGGTGTGCGTTACCGTCTTGCGCACCGACTTGGAGCATTGAAGGATGTGTGTGGAGGAGTCCGTACCTGTGGGGATCTTGCTAACGGTGGCGGCGGATGCCGCAGTGGAACCTTCGGCTTCCAGAGAAAGCTGCAACTGACCCACGTCTCCAAAGAGAAGCTTCTGCTCGGTTTTGGTCGGGCCGGCTGCTAACTTGTAAATGTTGGGCAACACAACGTCCTTCAAGGGCCTGCTCTTCATGACACTCAGGGAACTGACGGTCTCTACGCTCTGTCCGTGCAAAGCGTTCAGATTATCCATTTGTTTGTCTAGTTGCACGTAGCTTTCCTTGTCAACCGTGAACTCATTGTAGCTTGAGCAAGAGCCCTTGCAGGTTCGCAGCTTGATATCAATGTCCACCTGTGCCGGGATAGAAAGGTAACATTGGAATTAGATGGTGTAATAGATACAGTATGTTAAGAGGATAGTTCACCCAAAAATGAGAATCCTGTCATCATTTACCCCTCCTCATGTCGTTTCAAACCTGCATGACTTACTTTCTTCTGCAGAGCACAAAAGAAGATATTTTGAAGAATGTTGGTAACCAAACAACTTTGGTCCCCGTTGACTTCCATTGTATGGACACAAAACCACTGAGACATTTCTCAAAATATCTTCTTTGTGTTCCAGGTTCTGAACCACATGAAAGTGAAAAATGTATGATAGAATTGTTTGTTTTTTTGGGACACCCTTTAAGAATTCATTGCAGAATGAATGCTGCACTTTTTGTTGTTTTTCACATTCAGATTGATCATGACTCTTTCATCCAAAGTGACAAACAAATGAGGAAACATCATTTATTTATTTATCGTAAATAATAAATAATTTTTGACATTTTCAAGTTGTTTTGCATTTTTCTCACCTCCAATCGCTGCATTGCGACAACTTGGTCTTTGACCCGTGCCTTCAAAGCGTCCAGTACCCTAAGCTGGCGGTCAATTTTAATCTTGATCTCAGAAATCCTCTGCCTCAGTTGTTCGGCCAACGTTGCATATCTGTTATCGTTACCTAACAGAAAGAGGGATACATTTTATAACACATCTTTTTCTGAAAATACTTCAACTTTATCTATAGACATCAATCATAGATTGCTAACCTGCGTCAAGGGTAAGGCGTTCTCTAAGGTAACTGTAAGTCGTCTTGGAGACTTTATCGGCGGAGCTGTACATTCGTTTGCCCTCGTCCAGAAGACGGCGAATCTTCTCAATCTTTTTGACCAGATCATGATCGGCTTTGTCTATCAGGCCTTGCACTCGACAGCCAGATGGACATTTGCTTTCCTATAGGAAAATAAAGTTTATTTTCTTTAGCCAGTATTGTTTGTAGGTACCGATGCACTTGGACTGTATTGTGGTTTGTTGACAATCTGAACCGTTAACCTTTGGTTCTTGTTTTCACACAAATCAAAAGAAAATAACAATGCTTACCCAGTCATCATCTGTACACATCGGCCATTCTTTTGTCTGACAGGTGTCCTGAGCCTTGTATCCGTGTTCAACAGGACGGGCACCTCTTGGGTTTACTACTGTATCTGTATCTGTATCCTCTGACTATACGAGTGAGATAGACAGACAGATCAATTTTATATAAAGAAGAGTTGTTTATTTATCATTGAGGTCCGCCTGACAGTTTCAGTCCTTGCAAACAGTTATATATTGCTTGAGATATTCACTTACCAAGGCAGAGGACACAACCATCAACAGACAGAGAAGAGAGTGTGTGAGCTTCATCTCGGGTCTCTCTTTGCAGAATACAGACCTTCAGTGCTCACTTACCCATATGAACCCTTCTGATTGATCAACCGATTGACTCATTGTTGACCAGTCAGAGTCACCAACCCCCACGCTTCAGAAATACTGGAACAGAGTGCACACTGTTTGGACAAACAGGGCCATTTCCAGAGTAAGAAAACAGAAGATAGAGACAAACACACCATTACACAACTCTCCAATGCTATCAACTGGTTTACGGGAAGCAAGATGCTTGTCCGAGAACTGACGCTAGAATTTGATGTCAACCGGGAAAGTTGTGCTTGGCTTAGTGACTGGGGCCACACTAAGGTCCGCTTAAGCATAGGGTAGAGAAGTCCCAATGAAAAACCCTGTCCCTTATTGAACCAACATCCCAATTTCAAACTAAACCTTTAGAACAGGGGCGGCCTGGCAATCTGGCGTTCCCGGAACGGACTCTTGGGCCGCTCAGACGGACGTATTATAAATACGAATGCACGTAACGCGAATGCAGAAGACACATATGTAAGACGCCCCCCAACC